>NC_081550.1:1299736-1334285 GCF_901000735.1 Corylus avellana
TAATCTCGTTTCTCACACTCCTGTTAAAATAAAACATTTTTTTTTCTTTTTTTTTTTGGATAATACTAACTTGGCGGGGAAGTGCTAGGGAGTCAAACAAATGAACTCAGAAAAATTTTCAAACTGACGTGGCAGACCGCGAGTGGCAGACAAGGGAGAGAGAATTACATTTTTTTTTTTTAATTTTTAAAAACCCTTGCCACGTCAGTTTATAAATTTTTTTTGGGTTCATTTGTTTGGTTCTCTAGTACTTCTCAACTTGGCATATTGAATATTCAATAGATTTATTAGGACTTACAGTAGTCTAAAAAAAATTTAAGTTTGAATATTTGTCACAATTAACATTGCGAATAACTTATTAACTAAAATGAAAAATTGGTCCACGTCCCATGCATTGGATTTTTTATTTCTATTATTTTAATTTTGTTTATGAATAATATTTTCGACTTCCACGAGAAAGACATTGGCAACATCTTATCTGCACTTATTTTCCATTGACAAACAATTTGTCAATGGAAAATACGTGCAGATAAGATGTTGCCAATGTCGTTCTAGCTAGCTAGGTTGAAAATATTGTTCATAAACAAGATAAAAAAAAGTAAAAGAAATGCCCTAGGTGTCAATGTCGATCGATTAGAGATAAAATTCCATAATTTTGAGGTTGTAGGAAGAGTCAATTTTTAGGCCCATTCTACTCGTTTTATGAATGAGATAGATCATGTGCTTTGATAAGTTTGGCAAGAGAAGTTGTAGCGCCACACGGAAAGATGACTCTGGGAAAGTGCTAGCTATATTTGCTATCATTTTAAAAGGGTTAGTCAAGTTATAATTGGAGTTTCTTAAATTATATATAAAGTTTAATTTCACCTAAAAACTAGGAACTAATACAAAATTTAACACCCATAAACTCTTTATAATCTACCCACTTTATGTGGGTTGATCATTATAATTTTAACTCTATATATGTGCCATGTGGGTTAATCATCTCTCCAATATATGTGAGAAAGATGTCACATATGCATGCTATCACTCGATAAAGGCTAGTTAAATTGTAATTGGTGGGTGTTTTTTTTTTTTTTTAAAAAAAAAAAATTGAATTAGGGAGAATGTTACAAGGGGGTGTCGTTTTCAGTCTTGATTCGAAAGGAAGAGAGAGTGGGAGACCTAAAAATACGGGTGGGCTCAACCCAAAACAGAAATTACAACGCAGAATCAATTAATGGAGTTTCTTATAATTGCTTATAAAGCACTTATGAACACTTTTCTAAAGTGAACTAATCATTTTTCCAATGTGTTACAAAAGCTATACCCATGTATATATGTACAGAAAGATCGCGTTTTCTTGGACCATTAATTTTGTTTTTTTGAAGTAAGTTAATTTCTTTATAGGATAAACTTATATGACTTTGTAATTATTGCTGAGTCTAAAATTCTATCTATTTATAAGACTTTTCCTCCCAACAATCTTGTTTCGGCCACTGGATCTTTGCTTCAATTGTGGAGGCGCACGCATATATATATATATATGACGAGAAAATAAATGTTTGCATAATTCAATTTAATTTGTGGTTATTGTAACCCTTAATAAGAGAAAAAAACTGCAAATCCAATATCTTATGGTTTCAACCACGCCGAATATTTGTAGAAGATTTTTATGGAAAGAGTTTTGCAATGGACGTGGTAAAAAAAAAACCTACCTTAATTGAGTAAATTTAGAGTAAACTTCATCTAATTAGATGGACCTATATATATATATATATATATATATATATGACTATGAGGTAAGATTTGATAATTTTTAACATGACTCGCGAACTTGACACATAATTAAAGAGTAAGAGTTGAGGAGTCTGATTAATTTATTTAATTAAATGGGTAAGGTTAGTGTTGACCTATATAGTCTTATACCCATACTTCCACACGATCTAAACCTGACATGCAGCTTGAACCTGAGGCATTATGTTGGTTATTATGGTAAATATAAAAGTATGGTACAAAGTAAAATTGTAGCATTTCGAAGAATATAATCATTCCAAAATTAGGACTCCGTCCAAAGAGGCCCCATTTTTTGAGAGCCTTATCCCTATCCAACCACCTATATGCTATTATATATATGGGCTTACGTGGATACGACAAGTTCATTGGCTAACCTAATTATCTTTAGCATTATTATTATATTTTTATTTTTTGAAACCATTATCTTTAGCATATGAAAGTGGTAATATTAATTTGATTATCTATTGGTAAAGTTATCTTTAATTAATACATGAAAAATATGCCTATCCAATCAACTAGTATGTGCCTACTGCCTACGTATAATATATAAAACAAGTTCATTTGCTCCAAATTTAATTATCTTTAGGATTTTAAAATGCTTATATGAATTTGAATATATATATATATATATATATATATATAGATCACCGTATAATTATATTGATGGCTTGAGAAATTACAAATAATTTCATTGTTTTTTAATATTAAAACTTTGCAATAAATTTACTGATTTGTTTTTAATAGTACAAATTAATAAACTAGTCCATATCATTGCGGTCCATCCCTAATTGTGTGTGTATATATATATATATATATCAAATTAATGAAGAAAAATGTGACTAAACTAAGGGTCAGTGGACCGTCATAATCAATCACAACTCAAAAACTAAGCCCACCAGTTTTGATTCTTTTGAAAGTGTCAATAATTTTGAGATGTGGTAGATAGGCCATGCGTTTTGCACCGGCCGGGTCTAATACGCAAAAATGTCATTCTTATAGGGTCAATATCATATGCCCCAGACGATTTATTTGTTCGAGGAAAATTCATTATTCTTGACTTTTTGTTTCATTAATTAACATTTATAAATTTAAATTTAAATAAGATTTCCTTTTCTTCTTGTGTTTTTGGACATTGGACTTGTAGTTGTCACAGATTAAAGATCGAGAAGTATATATATAATATACACATAGACCAATGCATGCTTTTCTTTGTCGCGCGAGTGGCTCGTAGAAAATCCTGGCCTTGAGATTTCACACTACCAATTGCTAATTAATATGATATTAAGATATTCTTTGGAAGAATGGTAGTTAGTTTGCTTAAAAAAAAGAAAGAGTTCTAATGTTCTATATATGCTGATCTGACAGTGTCAATATATTCTTAGATCAGAAATACACTGCTACGTTGGTATGTTAAAATAGTAATGAAATATTGGTGTGATATGTAACATTTCTCTTTTTAAAATGCTTTAATAATAAGTTCTTGAATCTAATGATCATCAATCTCCTATGATTAAGCACAACTATTGTAAATTTGATTTTACATTACTGTATAGTGGGTTAAAATTTGGTAAATTGGCACGTGGGAGATTACTAAATAAGATTTCGGTCGCCATAGAATTTGTCAAGGATCGATCTACAACAACAATTTGGACAGCAAATTTAAAAGAGTCTAGCTATAAGAGATCTATTTGTTCAAATAAATTTCTATCTGTCCAAATAAATTTTGAACCAATACCTACCCAATCAATGTGATCATGTATGACTTTTCTGATTTCTCAAGTAACCATATGAAGAAGTGAAGAAGTGAGAGAGTGCGAGTTATCTTTACGTATTGTGTGTCACTTTCCTTGTCCTTTTCTTTGCTTTTTTATCTATAAAAGGCATTGCCAGTGCCTCCCAACAATAACCAAAATCAGCTATGGCATTTCAAGGCTATCGAGTATTCCTAGGCCTTCTGGTCTTTCTTGGCTCATTGATTGATAATAGCATTGCTGTTACACCAAGCCTAATTAACAATACTGCTTCCCTCAACCGGAGCAGTTTTCCGGCCGGATTCATTTTCGGGACTGCGTCTGCGTCTTACCAGGTAACTCTTAGGTTAATTCCTACGTACTTGTATCATAATAGAGTTTTTCTTCAAGTTTCTTGAGATGTCAAGCAAATTTGGTTTTGAAATCCAGTATGAAGGTGCAGCAAATGAAGATGGCAAAGGGCCAAGTATATGGGATTCTTACACCCATAGATATCCAGGTGTCTCTCTCTCTCTCTCTCTATTTCTCTCAAACAAAGTATGATTTACCAATATTGTCTGCAATATTGGGTTATTAACTTCTTTCTTTATGCACTGTTTTTCTTTTTGGTACAAAAAATAATGAAATTAATGCAAAGGTCATTGGACGACTTTAAATGGCTTTCCTTTTCCGTTGTCCTTAAGTTCTTACATAAACAACAAGGCGTGGGGGAGTGAAAGTATGCTCTTGCATGCCACAGCTTTTGTTAAAAAAATGGAAAAATTCAGGGTCAAATTGGTTTTTGTTGAAGGGCTTTAATGGATCCATTAGAGAGGTTAAAAAGTATTTTTAGTACTTAACAAGTTGTGCTAAATAAAAGTTGGCATGTTTGGTAAAAAATTTTAAAAGTACAATTATTTGACTTTTTTACTCTAAAAATTGCCAAAACGCACTTTTTGACTCAAAAACTCTATTTTTCAAACACAATCTCAAATATGCTATAAATTTACATTTTTCTATCAGTTTAAGCTAGCTTTTTGGATAAATAATGATTTAACATGATATCAGAATCCAAAGTCCTAAATTCAAACTTTGAATTTGTCAAATCATCCCATAAAATAAAATCAGAAGTTTAAAATGTGAAATGAAACTCAAGATTTCTCTATGATATATATTATGTTATATATATATATATATATATATATATAAAAAAAATCGAATTACATAACATGCATAAATATCTTAAGGTCAAAACCCAATTGGGTTTCGTGCCTAGCTAGTGCCTACCCTAACACAAACTCACTAAAAGAAAATATATAGAAAAAACATGTTACACATGTTCTTAATGAATTACAAATACTTGTACAAGATAACAAGATGATATATATATATATATGAATTAGTTTTACCCTAGCCTAGGGATTAATTTTATTGGCTCTTGGAATCGTGTGAGGCCAATGGTAAGCTGAATCCTTTGTCTTTATATATGTCTTGCTCCATGTCTCAACATTTACTTTTCATCTTGACATGAACTTATCGTAAAAAGAACAAACTTGTCAGCATTTTTTTTTTGTCTGTATTTGGGTTGATTGGCATGTGCACTAGTACTTAATTGGTTAAGTACTTATGGCTCAAAGTAGCGCAGAGAAATCTGTTTTATATCTTACGAATATAATTAAGATTTATATGAAATTGCAGGTAGGATAAAGGACGGCAGTAATGGAGATGTAGCTGTCGATCAATATCATCGCTATAAGGTACTAATTATATCGGTGGTGAAGCTAAATAATTCTTATTGTAAGAGCTGCTCAAATATTTATAAAAAGCTAATTAAAACGGACATGTTCTCTAATTTATGGTGCAACAGTTTAGTAACTCGATCAAATAATTTCAAAACAAAAATAAACAATATTAGTAACTAGAAAATATCTTATTATACAAATAATAGAAAAACTGGCCTAATCATTAAAAAAAGAAAAAAAGAAAAAAATTGCAGTTGGAAGGCACAAATGCAATTGAAGAGAAAACCATAAAAACAACCACTTGCTTTGGAAGAAAACTATAAAAAAATTGGTCTAATAGAAAACAATTAAACAAAAAAAAAAAAGAAAAAAGCAAAGATGCAATTTGGGAGAGAAGTATTTTATTTTCTTGTGCAGTAGGGGCCATTGATCAATTAGTTAAAATTTTCTCTTATAAAGTAGAGTTTTTTTAAACATATTGTGGGGGCACGGTCCATGTTGGCCACAACGTGCCACTGCATATAGTGCACATAATAAAAATTTATAGAACATGTCAGCTGTGTTTTGGTAACCTTTCGAATGCTTTATGACAGTTTAATTAAGGCCTATAGCGAACTGTTCGTGACAATTTGACAACAATTTTTTTTGTTTCATCTTATATATTATATATTATAGGAAGATGTCGGGATTATGAAGGAGATGGGTTTAGATGCATACAGGTTCTCCATCTCATGGTCTCGAGTGTTGCCAAGTAAGATTCTCGTTTGCATCAATCTCTAATAGAAAAGTCAGTAAATAGGGTACAGGGTTTTGAAATCAATATTATTTTCCGACCCTTCTATGCAATTATAACAATTTCACTTGGGGTCTAAATTGCAGAAGGAAAGCTAAGCGGGGGTGTGAACAGTGAAGGAATCAAATATTACAACAATCTCATCAATGAGCTCCTGAATAAAGGTTATAAATCAATCTCATAATTCTATCATATGCCATATCCACTTGTCTAGCTTGCGCTTATAATTCACTCCTTTCAATTAATAAATGCAGGTTTACAACCCTTTGTGACACTTTTTCATTGGGATCTTCCCCAAGCCTTAGAAGATGAGTATGGAGGTTTCTTAAGTCCTCACATTGTGTAAGTGACTAACTGCACGTTGTCTTTCCCTTTTGTCCATCAGATCAGTAGACTTTTTTTTTTTTAAAAAAATTATTTTAATATATTAGCTTTAATCATGAACAAATGCAAACTCGGGTTCTAATTTATGTATATATGTGTGTTTATGTTACTTTTTAGTGATGACTATCGAGATTACGTTGAGCTTTGCTTCAAGGAATTTGGGGACCGTGTAAAACATTGGATCACATTAAATGAGCCGTGGAGCTACAGTGTTGGTGGTTATGCAAATGGACAATTAGCACCTGGTCGATGTTCTAGTTGGCAAAATCTGAACTGCACTGGTGGAGATTCAGGCACAGAGCCATATTTGGCTACCCATCACCAACTTCTTGCTCATGCAGCCGCTGTTCAAGTGTACAAGCAAAAATACCAGGTTTCATGTTACTCTAAATTATGATATTCTATACGTATGATTGCAGTTAGCAAGGGTGTCAATTCACATTCACCTGTCGGATTCAGGTCGTGTCAAAGCATAAGTATAAAAATTATATAGATCAACTATATATAACCTGAGTTATTTAATTAAATGACAAACTTATACTAATTTTGTGTTGAGTTTGTGTCAAATTCATTAATTGTGTTAGAAATTCTTAGCCCTATATAGTTACAGTGGTGTATGCCCCCAAAAGGTTTGGACAGCCAACGTTTTTGTCAATCTTGGCACATATTTGTCAAGTTTGATAGATACAGTTTTTGTTACACACCTACTAAAATTGGTTATTATCCAAACATCAAATACAAATTCCTTTTACTCTGCCGATGTTGCACAATTGGGAGAATTTATTAACCAGTGTTTCATTACGTCCAGGCATCACAAAAAGGTGTTATAGGGATTACCCTAGTGTGCCACTGGATGGTGCCATTCTCTGATGCCAAGCACAACCGTGACGCCGCGCTACGTGCCATTGATTTCATGTTTGGATGGTAACTTCTGCTTAATTTGTTCGATTGGCCCTTGTATTTAAAGAATTTGTTAAACCCCCCCCCCCTTTTTTTTTTTTTTTAAAAAAATGTTAATTTAAATAAACATTGTAATATATTTCATGGTTAATTTACTGCAGGTTTATGGATCCCTTGATAAATGGTGACTATCCCCATAGCATGAGGTCTTTGGCTGGAAACCGATTGCCCAAGTTCAGCAAAGAGCAGTCCAAGTTGGTAAAAGGGTCATTTGACTTCATCGGAGTAAACTATTATACTGCCAATTATGCAGCCTACGCACCAAACCTTAATTCTGGACATGCAAGCTACCTGACAGATTCCTTGCTAATCTTACTAGTAAGTAGATACAACATTGTGAACCAATTTTTAGAATAAAGTTTTAGTTTAAATTGAGTTGGAAGAATTTTTCTCATATGCATGTAATTCGTTCAACTCAATTTGAAGAAAACTAACTTAATCCCAATTTTTATGTGTTTCTTATGGATCTATAGTTATAACTAAACCGCGTATTTTTGTTGTTGTGGCAGCTGAGCGCAACGGGATCCTCATTGGTGCTCCGGTGTGTGCTAAATAAATTTACTTTTTTTTTTTTTTGGTGTATTGAAAGTAAAAACGTCCACAGTAGAAGGCATGCAATATTTGTACGTTGGTCTTATTGACCATACACACACAAAGGAAAGGGTTTGGGAAAATTCTGATCATACAATAATGACCCTCCATTAATTTCTCTATATCGCAGGCTGCTTCAACTTGGCTCTATGTCTATCCTCGAGGATTTCTAGATCTTTTGCTTTACACAAAGGAGAAGTATCATAATCCACTAATCTACATTACTGAGAATGGTAATTTTTTTTTTTTTTTCAATTATTTTTACATAACTTCATGGCAAATGGGCCATTTGAACCTAAATATCTACAACTATATTGTAGGGATTGATGAGGTCAATAATGCCACCTTGTCGCTTGAGGAAGCCCTAGTGGACAACCAAAGAATTGAGTATTACTATAGGCATCTTTGGTATCTTCGTAAGGCTATCAAGTAAGCATTTAATATGAGTAATGCTACTTTTCAATCTCTCTCTAGATCCATGTTTCTTGCTCCCAAATATTAATGTTGGCTTTGACTTTTATTTATTATTTATTTTTTCAATTTGGGAACAGGGATGGCGTAAACATTAAAGGATACTTTGCGTGGTCATTGTTGGACAACTTCGAATGGTATTCAGGTTACACAGTTCGGTTTGGCATCAACTTTGTGGACTATAAGAACGGATTGAAAAGGCACCCTAAGCTTTCTGCCCATTGGTTCAAGAATTTCCTCAAGAAGTAGACATGATGGAAATTAATGTTCATATAATTATCAACTATATATCTATAAATATTGGACAGTTTAGTTCCAATCAATAAACTGAAGATATAATTTCTTCTCCATCTTTATGCTCTTTAAATAAATAATGTGATTATTGTTTGTGTACAGACGCAAGTTAAATAATAATCGTTTTATACATTCTACACGAGACGGCACTCAAAAAAAAAAACCTCTCAGTGCCGTCTCATGGCCAACCTCTCGATCAATGCATTTTCTTAATTCCAATCAATGGAACATTTTTATATATATAAACTCTACTCTAGTCCACCAGTGAGACTAAAATAAAAGAAACAAATTGTATGAACATCAAACTGATGGGCCTAAAGTTCAATGCAACCACATGTCAACTTGTGGCCAAAAACTATTTCCAACGTTATCGTCTCGATGTCCCCAACCTATGTACAAATTTAGAATCCCTAAATATGCACTCTGCAGACAGCAGGCTGTTTTCTTTTGGAGAAGAAAAAAAAAAAAAAGAGATCAAATAACATATGGGAAGTGAATATAATGCTCTTTAAATCTGTATTTTTCGTGCTTTCTAATTTTTTCACGGAGATCAGAGCTAAAAAGAAATATTTTAATATTTTGACCCTTTAAATTAGAGTTAATTATATTTGAGACAAAAATATCTTTCCAATATAATAAACAGATACTAACTAAAATTAGTCATAAGTAATACATTTACGAGTAATGTTATAAGTCTTTTTAGAGTCTTCTTAAAATCATTCATAATGTGATGTGGCATTTAAAATCACCAGTAAATCAAAAGTCAATCAATTATATCTCAAATTTAATTGTAATTTTAAAAGTCACATCATATTTTAGATAACTTTAGAATTATAGGAGGAATCTAGGAAGAATTCATTACTCTATATATATATCTACTCCTTCATAAAAGCCCATGAAGTAAAGAGCCTCTCCCTTAATTAGAAAAATAAGTTATGGCATTTCAAGGCTATCGACTACTTCTAGGCCTCCTGGTCTTTGTTGGCTCATTGATTGATAATAGCATTGCTGTTAAACTAAGGCATCACACTGCTTCACTCAACCGGAGCAGTTTTCCGGCGGGTTTCATTTTCGGAACTGCATCGGCGGCTTACCAGGTAAGTCCTGAGTTTCCTACGTATTTGTATCATAATAGGGATTCATATATATATATATATGCCAATTTAATTTGTTTTTGAAATCCAGTATGAAGGTGCAGCACATGAAGGTGGCAGAGGACCAAGTATATGGGATACTTACGCCCATAGATATCCAGGTCTCTTTCTCTCTCTCTCTCTCTTTCAAACAAACTACGAGTAATTACCAATATTGAATGCAATATTAACCTAGTACCTTAAGAAGTATTATTAGGCTTAAGATTTTACCTAGCTCCTTCAATGCAAACAATGAATTGGGGCCATGCCTGCTGATAAAATTTTAAACTTTATCGAATGAACTCCATTAAGACTCAATTTTTGTGAATATATGTTTTAATTTTTGTTTTATTTTTGAAATTTTAAATTTGAACTTGATACAACTCTTATATAACTTTGTGCTACTTTAAGTAAAAGTTGGATCTTAAATAGAGGGTAATTAATTAAGCCCCTATCATATCTTTTATCAAATTCGTGTGGAGAGAATGTTTTGCATGTTGTGTTTTTGAGGATTTAGTCGAATACCCTGATTATATATATATATATATAGAGAGAGAGAGAGAGAGAGAGAGAGTGCAATAATATTGGGTTAGATACTAGTACTTATAAGCATAGGAAAATATCTTTCTTTTTTAAAATTTTTTTTTTTTTTTAATGTTTTTTGGTAGAGATGGGAAAGGAAAATTCAAGAATTATAACTACCGAGGGAGAGAGGATCCTTGTCCATTCGTACACATCACCATAGTCTCAATATTTATTGAAATGACGGCAAAGTACTGTAGAATAAAGGTTTGAAATCAAAATAATATTATGTTAAATCATCACTTATTTAAAAATTAAAACTATAAAAAAAATTAATTATTTAATTAACATCTCAAAAGCAAGGCTAAAAAGTAGCGCATAGAAATCTTTTATATCGATATCTTACAAGTTACGAATATAAGATTTATATGTAATTGCAGGAAGGATAAAGGATGGCAGTAATGGAGATGTCGCAGTTGACCAATATCATCACTATAAGGTATATATAGTGCACATAATATGAAGAAAATTAAAGAACATGTCACTTGTTTTTTGATCCCCTTAATTCTAATGCTTTAATTAAGCCATTCCAAGGCCTGGCGTGCTCGTGACAATCTGATAACAATTTTGTTTTTACATGCATTTTATTGTTTTTATATATTATAGGAAGATGTTGGGATTATGAAGGAGATGGGTTTAGATGCTTACAGGTTCTCCATCTCATGGTCCCGAGTGTTGCCAAGTAAGATCGATTAATCTCGTTTGCATCAATCTTTAGTTACTTTCTTCCATAAAAATTCAGATAAAATAGAAAAGACAATAATAGGGTACAAGGTTTTGAAATCAATATTATTTTCTGACCCTTCTATATATATATATATATATATATATATATATATATATATATGTGTGTGTGTGTAATTATAACAATTTAATTTGGGTCTACATTTCAGAAGGAAAGCTAAGTGGGGGTGTGAACAGGAAAGGAATCAAATATTACAACAACCTCATCAATGAGCTCCTGAATAATGGTAATACATGAATCTAATAGTTTTATCAAGAATAAGGTTATTCTTCACACTTATTTATCATACTTATTTTGTACTCTGTATTAATTAATGTGGATGACATGTTTTAAATGACTAGCATAAAAAGCCACTTAAATCACATTATGTCAATCGATGTGAAGTAAGCATGAAGAATAATATTTATCTTCTATCATGTGTCATTCACTTATATATCTTGCACTTATAATTCACTCTTCTCTTACCAAATGAAGGTCTAAAGCCCTTTGTGACACTTTTTCATTTGGATCTTCCCCAAGCCTTAGAAGATGAGTATGGAGGTTTCTTAAGTCCTCAAATTGTGTAAGTGAATATCTCATGATCACGTTGTCCGCCCCCTTTTTTTTCTTCGTAATAGTAATATCATAATTCCTTTGGGTTGCAATCTAATTTATGTATATATGTGTGCCCACGTTACTTTTTAGTGATGACTTTCGGGATTACGTTGAGCTTTGCTTCAAGGAATTTGGTGACCGTGTAAAGCATTGGATCACACTAAATGAGCCATGGAGCTGCAGTGTTGGTGGTTATGCAAGCGGGCAAATAGCACCTGGTCGATGTTCTAGTTGGTTAAATATGAACTGCACCGGTGGAGATTCAGGCACAGAGCCATATTTGGTCGCCCATTACCAGCTTCTCGCTCATGCAGCCGCTGTTCAAGCGTATAAGCAAAAATATCAGGTTCCATGTCACTCTAAATTATATTCATTATTAACGTAAAAAAAATTTAGAAGATAAATGATATTCATTATGAATGATTGCAGTGGCATAGGGCCCAAAACTTGTGTGGGTAATTATATGAAAAACCTCTCTTAGTTAGGGTTGAGTGTCTGATTTAAGATATGTCGAGGTATGAGTATAAAATTATATAATTTAACTCATATTCGATTCATTTAATCAAATGGGGTGACTTAGGCCCCTTAAATCGCATCAACCATAATCTGCTAATTTCGTGTTAAATCTAGTTGGGTTTGCCGATCGTATAAAAAATTATTGACTATAAATGTCGCGTGTTAGATTTGGACCGTGTCGAAACTTTAGTATACATAAGACTATATAAGTCAATCATAGCTCAACTTATTTAATTAAACTGGTATTGCTCTTCAATGCTAACTTGCTAATTTTCAGATTCGTAGATTTAAAAATTACAAACCTTAACGTTTGTAAAGACCGCCAAAGTTTTTGCTAACCTTTACACATATTTTTCAAATTTGATAGATACAGTTTTTGTTACACATACATCTGCTAATTGGTTATTATTCGAACTTTCAAATACAAATTCTTTTTACTCTACGTCTACATAATTGGGTGAATTTCTTAATCAATGTTCATTATGTTTAGGCAGCGCAAAAAGGTGTTATAGGGATAACGCTAAATTCCCATTGGATGATTCCATTCTCTAATGCCAGGCACCATCGTAATGCCGCGCTACGTGCCCTCGATTTCATGTTGGGTTGGTAAGGGTTTTATTTTTTATTTTTTGTTTTGTTTTTTTTGTTTTTTTGTTTTAATTTTTTTAATTTTTTAATTTTTAATTTTAGTTTTAATTTTTTTTTAAGAGGTTGTTTGACACTACAATTTTTAATGATAAAAGTACAATTTTAAACATAATTGTAGAAAGCTTGTCATTTGGAAGTGCATTTTTTAAAATTTGCTATTTGAAAATATAAAAAAATACGTGTTTTCAAATTGCAAGTAAGGGGGTGCGTTTTTAAAAATGTATGATTTTAAATGCTAAATTGTGATTTGAAAGGTTAAATCGCAATTTTACTAAAAACCTAATTGAGTTTTTTAAAAATTCATGTTTTAAAATCGCATGTTAAGAAACTACAAACCAAAAACGACCCTTTATTTGAAGAATTTGTTGTGATTTTTTTTTTATTATTTAAATTTGAATAAAAATTGTAATATCATGTTCATTATAATGTTTTTTTTTTTTTTTTTTTTAAAGGTGAAATTATAAAAATGACCTCTAAAGTGTAATATTCTATGGTTTACTTTAGGTTTTTGGACCCTTTGACATATGGTGACTATCCCCATAGCATGCAATTTCTCGTTGGAAAGCGATTACCCAAGTTTACCAAAGAGCAATCAGAGCTGGTAAAATGGTCATTTGACTTCATCGGATTAAACTACTATACTACCAATTATGCAGCCTACGCAGCTCACCTTAATTCTGGAAATGCAAGCTACTCAAAAGATTCTCTTGCTAACCTTACGAGTAATAACCAGATACTAACACTTGAACTAATATCTAGAATCAAGTTTTCTTTCAATTTGAGTTGGAGTAATTTCTTATAACACGATCTATTAAGCTCATATGTATTCGAAATTCCTATAAATTAAAAAGTATTCTCGTATGCATTTTTAATAGACTGTGATTTTCACATGTATTTTAAAAAATGCATATGAGAATTATATGCATGCATTTTAGATGTACATATGTAAGTTTAATAGATTGAGTTAATTTAGTTAGCTTATTAGCACGTGATTTCTTCAACCCAATTTGCTGTAAAACTTTATTTTAATTTTTATGTATTTGTTGTGTATCTTATACTAACTAACTTTTTTGTTTTGGCAGCTGAGCGCAACGGGATCCCCATTGGTCCATCGGTGTGTGCTAAATAAATCTACATTTTTTTTTTTTCGGAGTATAGCTAGTTAGCTACACCTGACAAGCATTTCACAGTGGTTAACATTGCATGTTAATTTAAGTGACTTCACATATTAGCTACTTAAAAATAATAATAATAAAAAAAGTAAAAAGAAAACCACTTAAAACACCAAGTCAACCTATGTAAAATGAGTGTGAAGAGTATTATTACTTTTTTTTTTAGTGAAATTGCATACAATGTCAGTCCACCAAAATAAATAAATATAACATAAAGTAGGTAGCCTCATAAAACAATCATTGACCAAACTATGGATAGCTATTTGATTGCAAAATATATCAATCTTTACCTTACACACACAGGAAAGCTAGGGTTTGAGCAAATTCTCAGAGAAAATTGAGACTCCATTTTCTCTACATCACAGGCTGCGTCAGATTGGCTCCGTGTCTATCCTAGAGGATTTCTGGATCTTTTGCTTTACATGAAGGAGAAGTATCATAATCCACTAATCTATATTACCGAGAATGGTAATTTTTCCTTTTTCTCTTGTTTCAATTATTTTCACATAACTTCATGGCAAATGGGTCATTAGTTTTCAACTATATTGTAGGGATTGATGAGGTGAATAATGCCACCTTGTCCCTTGAGGAAGCCCTAGTGGACAACCAAAGAATTGAGTATTATTATAGCCATCTTTGGTATCTTCGCAAGGCTATTAAGTAAGTACTTAACGATATATATTTTTCCTTTCGCTTAAAAATTTGAAGGCTTTAGATTTTGGTAGCATCACTGTCAAGTCTAAAGTTTGAATTCACTTTAATGCAAACAATTTATTGGAACCACACTCCCAATGAAGTGGTGATCGCATGAGGGCGTGTTACATGGGTGTCTACAATTTATCCTTCAAGGGTGGGTACAATATTCTGACATGACATGGAAAATCACATTAAATCTAAAATTCAATAATGATTCACTCAAAATCTAATGGTAATTTTTTTGTGTCATGTCAAGGTGTATGCATACAGGAGTATAGGAGTAGAAGTATGTGTAATACTACTATATTCAAATTGCTAGCACCAACACCACAAATGTGCCTTGCTGGCTTTGACTTTTCTTTTTTCTTTTTTTTTTTTTTAAACAGAGATGGCGTAAATATTAAAGGATACTTTGCATGGTCATTGCTAGACAACTTTGAATGGAATGCGGGTTACACAGTTCGGTTTGGCATAAACTATGTAGATTATAAGAACGGATTGAAAAGACATCCAAAGCTTTCAGCCCGTTGGTTCAAGAATTTCCTCAAGAAATAGACATGCCGATGCTCATATAATTATCAACTATCTGTTAATTTTGGACCGGCCGTTTACAATAAACACATGTGTTTATTGTTTGTGTATAGAGAGTCGAATTCTTGTTTAATATAATCGAATACATTATACATATATGCGTGAGAAGTGCCTTTTATACTTAGAGAAACGAGAAAATAAATGATTGTTTACAATGAGTGTTGCTAAGATAATTATAGTGCACATGACACTTACCACATTAGTGACTAAATAATTGAATTTATTTTTTAATTTTTTTAATTTTATTTTTTGTTATTCATATTGTACCCCATGACACTAATATATAGCCTATCACATTAGTTTATAAAAGAATTATAAGAAGAAAAAAAATCATAGTATCCAAACATATTCTATTATTATTATTATTATTATTATTATTATTATTTTATTTTTTTTATATATAATTAAACTCTAGTCCACCAATGGGACTAAAAGAAAGAAACAAATTGTATCAACAACAAAATGGGCTTAAATTTCAATGATAACCACATGTCAAATTGAAGCAGCAAAATTCACATTTAGCTCAGCATTTTATCTATTCACTTTTATTATTCCATTTAAATATTCTTTCTTCAACAATCATATTTTTTAAACTTTATCATTTGCTAACAATCATATTTTCTAAATTTGTCTATTTTTAGTGATCAATTTTTTTTCTTTTTTTAAAAAAATTATTTTCCTAATGGTCATTTTTTTTTTTAAAAAAAAAAAAATTGTATTTTTTCTAATTGTCATATTTAAGAAAAAAAAATGAAACATTTAATACGAAATTTCTTATTAACCAACGTATTGTTCTAAATTAAAAGCCTTCAATAGCAAGTTATTAACATTAAAGGTTCTTAAATGATGCATTTATTAAAGGCATTATTGACGGGTCCAGTCATATTCGTCATGGAGAGGATCCGTTTCCGGTCAATTTTATTGACAGGTCCGGTCATATTAGGCAACCAGCAAGCATTTAATTGGCAAATTTATTCAATTACAATAGCATTTAATTTTATTAGAGGAGAGATAAAAGAATTATTTTTTTATTAATATATGATATATATTGTTGAGCTACTTGCTGAGCATAGTAACTAGCTGCCACTTCTAACTCAAAAGTTTAAGTTAACGAACTTAAGTCTACTTAAATATATTAATTAATTTTTATTTTTTATTTTTAATAGTTTATCAATATGAGATATAAAGCTCACAAGTTCAACATGGTCTTTGGAGGATACAATGGCAAGTGGGTTTTGTTCTTCAGAGAATCTGGTATTGGGTTTTAAAGGTTTGGGTGTTGGGATCCATTAGATTGGGTTTCGGAGGAAAGGTGGAAAAGAAAGGTTGGAGATAAGGGATATGATGTCTCTTCTGCTGGTTTGGATTGCTCTTATTCGTCGAGAGAGAGAGAGAGAGAGAGAGAGAGAGTAGAGAGGAAGAAAACGGTAGAGTTAAAAAATAATAATAAAAAATATTTTTTAAAAAATACAGAATAAAACAAATAATATGTTGCAATTTATATTAAAAAATAAATAGGTAAAATAGAGATGAAAGTCTTTTTATTGGCTAAAATAGCTCTTGTCGCGTTGGAGATGCTCTAATATGAGAGGTTTAGAGCATATATTGGACTCTTGGAGATATTCTTCAAGCATTGCTTGTCATTTCTCTTATCCATTTCTTTCTTTCTGTATTTCTTATATTTACACATGCAATTCTAATTCTCTTATCCATTTCTGTATTTCTGGCAGCGCCTCTCATCCACAATAACCAAAATCATGGCATTTCAAGGCTATCGAGTACTCCTAGGCCTCCTGCTCTTTCTTGGCTCATTGATTGATAATAGCATTGCTGTTACACCAAGCCATCACACTGCTTCACTCAACCGGAGCAGTTTCCCGGCCGGTTTCATTTTCGGGACGGCAACATCGTCTTACCAGGTAAGTCCTGCATGGGTTTCCTACGTGTTTGTATGATCATAGGGTTCCATAGTATCCTGCGATCTCAAGCCAATTTGTTGTTGAAATTCCAGTATGAAGGTGCAGCAAATGAAGGTGGCAGAGGACCAAGTATATGGGATACTTACACCCATAAATATCCAGGTCTCTCCCAGCTGATCTCTCTCTCTCTCTCTTTCTCTCTGTTGAAAATAAAGTATGAGTCAATGAAGATATATAGATATATACCAAAGTCACAATGACTTGAGATCGAAGCCCGTAGAAATAAGTACAGTTGAACTTAAAATCACTGTTTCAATATCATGTTAAATTATCATTTATTTAAAAAGTAAAGTATTGAGGTGCGCAATAATGTTACTTTACTCACTTTGATGGCTTTTAAAACGTGCCTTGCGGGGTGCGATTTCGAATGCCATAAAATGATTTGGTTTTCATCACTAAACACCAATTGGTTTTTAGATAGATGATCAAAGGACCAATCGATCCAACAAATAGCTAGTATCAGAGCCAGAGTCATGGGTTCAAGTTGCAGGAGTGTCATGTTGAGGGACAGATTGTTGAGGTGTAACAATGTCACTCTGCTCATTTAGACGGCTCTTAAAACATGCCTTGCGGGGTGCAATTTCGATTAATGCTAAAAAAATACTTTGGCTTCCTGCATTATACACCAATTGATTTTTAGATGAGATGGTCAAAGACCCGACCCAATACAAAGTTAATAAAAAAGAGTCAGTAAAATAATTTAATTAATATCTAAAAAACGAGGCTCAAAGTAGCTAGTGCGTAAAAGATCTTTTATATCTTATGAATATAATATTTCTTTGAAATTGCAGGAAAGATAACGGATGGCAGTAATGGAGATGTAGCCAATGATCAATATCATCACTACAAGGTATAGTGAAGATATTTTAAAAATAAATAAAGATTAAGGAACATATTACTTGTATTTTGATCACATTTCTAATGGTCTAGGCCAGTTTAAGTACTAGCGTGTTCATGACAAATTGATAACGATTTTGTTTTAATATTATATATTATAGGAAGATGTTGGGATTATGAAGAAGATGGGTTTAGATGCATACAGGTTCTCAATCTCCTGGTCCCGAGTGTTGCCAAGTAAGATTCTCGTTTGCATCAATCTCTAATAGAAAAGACAATGAATAAGGTACAAGGTTTTGAAATCAATATTATTTTCCGACCCTTCTATGCAATTATAACAATTTCACTTGGGGTCTAAATTGCAGAAGGAAAGCTAAGCGGGGGTGTGAACAGTGAAGGAATCAAATATTACAACAATCTCATCAATGAGCTCCTGAATAAAGGTTATAAATCAATCTCATAATTCTATCATATGCCATATCCACTTGTCTAGCTTGCGCTTATAATTCACTCCTTTCAATTAATAAATGCAGGTTTACAACCCTTTGTGACACTTTTTCATTGGGATCTTCCACAAGCCTTAGAAGATGAGTATGGAGGTTTCTTAAGTCCTCACATTGTGTAAGTGACTAACTCATGATAATAGCTCTAATCATTACCAAATGCAAACTCTGGGGTTTGCAGCCTAATATATATAATGTAAATTACTTTCCAGTGATGACTTTCGGGATTATGCTGAGCTTTGCTTCAAGGAATTTGGTGACCGTGTAAAGCATTGGATCACACTAAATGAGCCATGGAGCTATAGCGTTGGTGGTTATGTACAAGGGATATTAGCACCTGGTCGATGCTCTAGTTGGCAAAATTTGAACTGCACCGGTGGAGATTCAGGCACAGAGCCATATTTGACTTCCCATTACCAGCTTCTTGCTCATGCAGCTGCTGTTCAAGTGTACAAGAAAATTTATCAGGTTCCATGTTACTCTAAATGATATTCAATATGCATCGTTGTAGTTAGGGGTGGCAATTTGTATTTATATATGAGGTTTGGATTGTGTCGAGGCATGAGTATAAAACTATATAGGTAAATTATAATCCAATTCATTTAAATAATTGACTTAAACATATCAACCTTAACCTGCTAATTTCGGGTTGAGTTCGTAAATTATGTCAAATACAAATTCTTTTTACTCTACTAGTGCATATATAATTGGGAGAATTTCTTAACCAATGTTCATTATGTTTAGACCGCACAAAAAGGCATTATAGGGATTACGCTAGTGAGCCATTGGATGGTGCCATTCTCCGATGCCAAGCACAATCGTAATGCCGCGCTACGTGCCCTTGATTTCATGCTTGGATGGTAACTTTTGCTTAATTTGTTTGATTGGATCCTTTATTTGTAGAATTTGTTATAATTGTTTTTTAATGTTAATTTGAATAAAAATTGTAATTGGGATTGAATGGTTGAAAGCCACCCTTTGACCAATATATATTTAACTTCAAATGATCAAATTATACCTCTAAATTGTAATATATTACATGGTTTACTGAAGGTTTATGGACCCTTTGACACATGGTGATTATCCCCATAGCATGCAGTCTCTGGTTGGAAAGCGATTGCCCAAGTTCAGCAAAAAGCAATTGAAGCTGGTAAAAGGATCATTTGACTTCATAGGAATAAACTACTATACTGCCAATTATGCAGCCAACACACCTCACCATAATTCTGGAAATGCAAGTTGGTTGACAGATTTTAGGGCTAATCTTACGAGTAAGTTGATCATACAACACTTTGAACCAATTTTGAGAATAACGTTGGAGGAATTTATTGTATTCAAAATTAATATAACAAAGTTTTCTTATATGCCTTAATTTTTTCAACTCAATTTTTATATGTTTTTTGTGGATCTATACTTATGACTAGATTGCGCTTTTTTGTTGTGGCAGCTCAGCGCAACGGGATTCCCATTGGTGCTCCGGTATGTGCTAAATAAATCTATATTTCTTTTTTGGTATATTGAAAGTAAAAATGTCCACATACAGTAGAAGACATATAATATTTGTTGGTCTTATTGACCTTACCCACACACACACAAAAGAAAGGGTTTATAAGCAAATTCTCAAATAATGACCTTCCATTGATCTCTACATCGCAAGCAGGCTGGTTCAGATTGGCTCCATGTCTATCCTAGAGGATTTCTGGATATTTTGCTTTACACAAAGAAGAAGTATCATAATCCACTAATCTACATTACTGAGAATGGTAATTTGTTTTTTCAATTATATATTTTCACTTAACTTCATGGGAAATGGCCGGGCGTCATTATTTTGAATCTAAATATCTACAATTATATTGTAGGGATTGATGAGGCTGATAATGCAACCTTGTCCCTGAAGGAAGCTCTTGTGGACAACCAAAGAATTGAGTATTACCATAGCCATCTTTGGTATCTTCGCAAGGCTATTAAGTAAGTGCTTTTATATATATATATATATATTCTGATTAAACTCAAAGGGGTTAACATAAGTGGTGAAGACATTAGAATTTGGTGGCAAAACCATCAATCTAAAGTTTAAATCCCCTTGGATGCAAACAACTCATTGGATCCACACCCCTGGCAAAACCATATTAATTTAAGCGATTCATGTGTTGGAGATCATTCACAGATTTGAGATTTATCTTTCAATGGTGGGTACACAGAGTTGCTCTTGTACAGTTCCTCGTAAAAAAAAAAATCTACACTTTGACATGGTACCAAAAAATTACCATTAGATTTTGGATGAATCACCATATCTCTTCTAACAATTTCCAACACCACAAGTGTATCATGCTTGGTTTGACATTTTTTTTTTTTTTGAACAGATATGGTGTAAATATTAAAGGATACTTTGCATGGTCATTGTTGGACAACTTCGAATGGAATTCAGGTTATACAGTTCGGTTTGGCATCAACTATGTAGACTATAAGAACGGACAGAAAAGACACCCGAAGCATTCAGTTCGTTGGTTCAAAAAATTCCTCAAGAAATAGAAATGAAATTATCAATTATGTATTATTGGACCGTTTAATTCCAATCAACAAACTGAAAATATCAGTTCTCCATCTTTTTGCTCTTTTAAATAATGTGATTATTGTTTTTGTAGATGCTAAACGCATATTAAATAATTAAATTTTACGAATTAAATTTTGTTTTATCATGTTGTACCACATGACATGAATATTAGTTTATTAAAAAAATTATAATAAAAGATTTAGTACCAGCTGGTAACCCATTCCGACCATTTTATTTGCATTGTTTATTTCTTTTACGAGTAATTTTAGGTGGCTTACTTATATCCTATTAAAAATAATGTGGCTATTAAAATTACCATTGAACTTTTGATTGATCATTATTGAATTTTGATCAAATAATAATTTTAATAACCATATCATTTTTAATATGACACAAATAGACTACCTAAAATTACTTTTCATTTACAGCCTTAGTGTACAGTGCAAGAGAGCATGTCTTGGGCACGTAAAAAGGAGTTGAATTGGACAAATGATGGACAGTCTATCCCACTAAAATTACTAAACTGCCCTTCACTCCAACGCACTCCCAAAACTCTGGGCAGAAAAAAATATATTTCTTGGGAGAAAAAAATTAATTTTAGAGGAACTTTTTTTTTTTTAGAGGAATTATCTCATAAAAACATATATTTTTGGGTCATTTTTAAAATTTCAATCAAGTGTATTGGTGCTCTAGAATGGTGAATCAGAAAGTTGTGTAGATTCAAGCTATGGGAAAAAACAAGAAAAAAAAAAATGAAATTGCAAATGAGAGAAGGAAGAAAGTAGCGAGAGGAGTAATATGGTACAAGTTATTCTTATGTCATTTTTGTATCCCTCTAAGAATGATGTGGCTGTTAAACTCACCATTGAGCTTGTAATTGATCATTATTGAATTTTGATCAAATGGTGATTTTAAAAGCCAGCTTATTTTTATAAGGACCCAAATGTGACACAAGAGAGACTTCTAAAATTACTCGTAGTGAAAGTTTTTAATTTTTTTAGCTTTGTTTGCTTTGTGTTCTAGTGTTTTACTAGAAGTGTGGTTGTAATTAAGTTTGAGAAAGCTGATTAATAGCACTCCATATGATTATATTAGGCATAATTATCAGGTTGCAACAAAAGATCTTGGACCTCTTAATTATTTTTGTGATTTAGAAGTGAATACACAACTATCTTGGTTGTATTACAAAATTCTCCTTCTGTTAGTACGTCACTGACCAAAAAAAAAAAAAAAAAAGAGTAAAGTAAAATGGTGCATTGCCAATTAGTTAATTGTAGTCTATGCAGAAGTGCAGCTCTAGAGCTGAAAGCGACAAAGCGACAATCCCACCAAAAAAAAAAACAAACAAATTGAAGGGTATTTTCAGTTCTTCTTATTCTTCAAGTGTCTTCGATCTTTTATATATATATATATTCCAGTATGAAGGTGCTGCAAAAGAAGGCAGTAGAGGACCAAGTATATATCTGGGGCACCTACACCCATGAGTAACCAGGTTTCTCTCTCTCTCTTCAATGAAATCAAAGTATATATTATTGCCTTATAATTGCACTAAATATTAGTGGTTTGAGTGAAAGTAAAGATGAAAAATCCCTGTTTTTTTTTTTTTTTTTTTAACAAAAAAAAAAAAAACTTTCCAAAATTGATATGGGAGTTGAAATAACAATCCAAAATCAATTCAGGAAAAACATTATTATCTTCTTCCAACAGAAATTAAAACTAAGAAAATGAAGGAAATATTGAATGAAAAAGGCAAGACTTGCCAATATAAGGTTTTTGAAAATTGTAACTATTCATGCCCAGCGATTGCAAAGTGGTGAGTCACTTGTTTGATATCATTTTTTTTTTTCCTTTTGTCGCTAACGAGCCCCATAATCTTATAATTTCTGTATATATATATAATTGAATTTAATATGTCCTTGGCATAGTTTGAGTTTAAGTACTGTTGTTGTTCTCTTGTTTTACAGGTCGAATTAAAGGGGCCGGGGAGGATGTTCTCCATTGCCTAGCTTCCTATTGCTAATTGATAAGAGAAAAAAGAAAAGAAAAGAAAAAAAATTGAAGATAAATTCTTAATTGAATATGGACCAAAATTTCCATATGATGGGATTAAAATTCCCTATAATTTTAAAGAAATTATAAATTCTCGAATTATGGAATTCAGGTCATTCCTTGCAACAACTTGAAAAATGCTAATTAATCATTAAAAAGGTGCCGTGTTACCGAGTCCTAGTCGTTGCATTAATGTGGTTTGTTTCTCGGCTTCACTTGCACAATGTGCGAGCACTTCTAATTGGTTATATCCATCCCTGACCATAATGAATGGAGTATGAAGGGGCCAGTCAGTAAAGCGGCTTGGGTTCTTGGTCGGTTCCCGTACGTGTGGCTCCACCCCTAAAGAGAAGGAATAAGAAAAGCAACTGGCATCTTTTGTCGTCTTCACAGAATTTTTCATCTGAATGACTTTTAATGGGTGGCATATTAACAATGAAACTTGAGTATATTTTCATCAATTTCTTGCTCTTTATGTTGTAAAAATATTGAGTAAAAAGTTATCTTTTTATTTTCTAAAAAATAAATGTCTTCGAAAGTAAAGAAGAAGCATTTTTAGAGGAAAATTCTTTTTGACTACTTCAATAACATGTCATCTTTCTAATAGAGGGCATTTTCCAAACCATTCAATGCGCTTTAATTTCATAATTTGAGAATTTATAATTTCTTTAAAATTGTATGATGGTGGTGAGGAGTAATTAAGTACTAGTTTTAGTAAATAAATAAAAATCCTTTACAATCCCCTAAATATAATGTTAACTTAAGATGGAATTAATTAATTGCAGGTAGGTTAACGGATGGAAGCAACGGAGATGTAGCCATTGATCAAGATCACCGCTACAAGGTATATCGTACGTGGTCATCGATAAGAAAAATTCAGTATTTAATTTATCAACTCCTAATTACATTTCCCTTTCCCTTTTTTTCCTAGGAAAAAAAAAAAACTCCTAATTACCAGCTATGTATAGATTTTCGCATTTCAACTTCTTTTAGATTATTAGGGCCCATTGTGTTTGTCACATTATGCATTTTCTAATTTCTTGAGCATATATCACATATCTAAGACAACTAAAAAAATATATATTTTGATCAGAATTTCTGTAACTTGTTTTTGTTTTTGTGATTATATAAATATTACAGGAAGATGTGGGAATTATGAAAGAGATGGGTTTAGATGCATACAGATTCTCAATCTCATGGTCTCGATTGCTACCAAGTAAAACTCTGGTTTTTATTAATCTGAACTTTCTCACATAAAAATGGAAATTATCGAGTATAATTAAGTTTGCCTGGAATGGCTAAATGTTTTATGTCACTTTTCTTTTTTTTTTTGGTTAAATTGATCACTATTTATTTTAAAAATTTAAACCAATGAAAAATGGTGAATTTAATAATTTAATTAATATCTTAAGCACAATATCCTCCGAAGCATGAGCTCAAATTCTTCCTTATTAAGTGATCAGGTCCAATGCATGAATATTTAATTAATATTATAGGTGAATAACAAAAATAAGGTTCAAACTTAAGACTTTAATTTGTTTTGAAATATATTGAATTACCACTTATTTCAAAAGCTTAAATTGATAAGAAATTATGAATATAATAATTTAATTAATATTTTAGCATATATTCCTATCAATCTTACTTTGGAGCTCTAAAAATATTAGAAGGAAAGCTAAGTTGGGGTGTTAACAGGGAAGGAATCAAATATTACAATGACATCAACAATGAGCTCTTAGCAAAAAGGTCATGATTTATTCTTAATTAATTAATTCCATTTCGTGTCATCTACTTCTCATGAGCTCATAATTAATTCACTCGCTATAATTTGCTAATGACTAAATGCAGGTCTAAAGCCCTTTGTGACACTCTTCCACTGGGATCTTCCCCAAGCCTTGGAAGAGGAGTACGGTGGTTTCTTAAATCTTCACATTGTGTAAGCATCTAATGCATGATATTAGAATGGGGCAGCCTTTTAATTTTAAATTATTAATACAATAATATTTTATATTAAATGTCAAAAAATGAATTTAAAAATCATTCTTCTAACTTTATGAGATGTAAAATTATTAATCAATATTTTATGTTCAAGTTTTATTAATTTATTATTCTCAATATATAGATAATATGGCTAATTCATTTCTTGTAAAATAGTTGATTGTGACTAAGATTTAATGAGTTGTGTACTAAAATCAACGGCATATATGGTGATAATAAGCAATCATATATAACTCATAAAACCAAAAAGCAAAATATTAGAAATGGTGGAAGAAAATAAGAGAAAAAATAAGTACAAATCCAAGAGAAGGAATAGATTAAAAAAAAAAAAAAAACTGTCGGGCCCCATGTGACTTGATTCAAGTCACACGTCAACAATGATAAATAGATGTACGATGTAATGTGATGATCTAAATAGTTTGGATATTTTTGCATGTATATGTATGTAGGGATGATTTTTGGGATTACGCTGTGCTTTGCTATAAGGAGTTCGGTGATCGTGTCAAGCATTGGATCACTCTAAATGAGTCATGGAGTTACAGCTATGGTGGTTAAGCAAGTGGAGTGTTAGCACCAGCTCGATGTTCTGGTTGACAACATCTAAATTGCATCACGGAGATTCCGGAACAGAGTCATATTTAGTGTCACACCACCAGCTTCTTTCTCATGCCGCCGCCGTTAAAGTTTACAAGCAAAAATATCAGGTTCCACATAAAAACAACTCTTTTTCATTGGCCATGAATTGGCTTGAGTACTCGTGTCTTAATTAACAAAATTTTTTACTTTGCGCGGGTAGCACAAAAAGGCGTTGTAGGGATAAAGTTGGTGTCACACTGGATGGTGCCACTCTCTGGCACAAGGCACCACCACAAGGCTGCGCTAAGAGCCCTTGGTTTCATGCTTGGATGGTAAGTTTGATTCTTTGATGTTATGTATGCCTTTCACCAAAACCTATTTTAGACTACAGATCTTAATTCGTGTCTACATGTCGGGTTCGGATCATGTCAAGTCAGGTTAGATTTGCTCTAATCTGATCATTTTAATTAAACAGGTTAAACTCTTCAATTATAACCCGCTAATTTCTTATTAGATTCAGGTTGGGTTCACGAGTTGTGTCAAAAATTGATAGCTCAAAATGTTATGTGTTGGGTTTTAATCATGTTGAGACATGGGTAATATAAGATTAATTCTATAAGTCAAACCAAATCAACCCACTCAATTAAACAAATCAAGTCCTTCAATAATAACTCGCTAATTTTTTGTGAGACTTATTAAAAATTGCCATCCTTATTAATTTAGACATATCTTTTTAATTATTTACCATTTGAGCAAGATTTATGGGTGCAGGTTTATGGAGCCCTTGACCAATGGTGAGTATCCACATAGCATGCGATCTCTTGTTGGGAATCAAGTGCCCAAGTTTAGCAAAGAGCAATCCAAAGTGGTAAAGGGGTCATTTAATGCAAGAAATGCAAGCTGCTTGACAGATCCCCGTGTTAATCTTTCAAGTACAATCTCCACGCTTAGAGATCTTTGATTTTAATTTGTTTTCTCTTTTGCAACTCATGTTAATTAACTACTTTTTCTTTTTCCTTTTTTATTTTTATTTTATTTTTATTTTTTTGGTGTGGCAGCTCATCGCAATGGGATCCCCATCGGTAAACAGGTTTGTATTGTATAAAATAATTTTTTTTTTTGTTTGGCATTTTCATGGTTATAATTGAACATATATACCTTATAGTAATTGGCACAGGAAGGGGTACATGTACCCTTTTAATGGTGAGTAGAGTACACAACTAAAACTAGAAAATTCTTGAATCCATTTGAATTCCATTTTTGTTTTTGAGAATAAGGCCTCTTAATTTATAGGTGCTATATATACAACTTGTTTTCCTAGTAAAAACATTTCTAAATATATAGGTCATAATTAATTACAGAGGAATGCTTGGTTTCATTAAAAAGTCCATCTTTTGGTCATTTTAATCCTAGGTGGCATGATTCATTTTCCAGAAATCTATTAATTTATTGTTTAAAATATATTAATTTGAAAATGAGTCATGCTACCTAGGATTAAAATGACAAAAAAATAGACTTTTTAATGAAGCCAATCATTTCTCTTAATTATATACTTCTATATATCATGTAAAGAATTTGACTAGACTAGTCTCCAAGAGGTAGCTCAATTAGCTAGGACCACGCTTCATGAAGCGGAAGTCACTAGTTCGAATCTTCCTCCACCTTCTTGCATGGACATGTCAAAAAAAAAAAAAAAAAATTGACTAGATTAGAAAAACTAGAAATAGCTAAAAAGAGGAAATAAAATCATATATATGATAAGAAAAATCTTGGGTCCTATTCCTATATTACATTTGGTCCGATATATCAATCCTTATCCCTTATTTAAAATCTCTATAAAAAAAAAAAGCTAGCTAGTGAAATTGCTTGAGAGGATAATTAAGCATCTCATGGAATCTTCTAATGAGATTACAATATATGTATATAATGAGAAATCGATCACATCACATCACTCATCTTAAAATCTTAAATTTATAAGTTTGAATCCAATTATATTATACAAGAGGAAACTAAGCCACATTTCCACTAATAAACAGAAGAAAAAGAAAAAGAAAAAGAAAAAAAGAAATGCAGGTTGCGAGGCATTATTTATGGATTGAGATGCACAACAATTATTGATTGGTGTATATTATAATTAACTGGATATTATCCAGTTCAAATGAATGAAGATGATTATAATTCTAAATCATAATTTATAAAGATCCACAACAATTAAGGATCAATTTTTATCCATTATTTATTGATTGCTATATATTATAAATAACTTGATATTATCTAGTTCAAATGAACGAGATAATCATAATTTTAAAACATAATTTATAAAGATCCACAGCAATTAAGGATAAATCCTTATCCATTATTTAAAATCTCTATAAAAAAGGATTGCTTGAGAGGATAATTCAGCATCTCACGGAATCTACAAATGGGATTACAATATATGTATATAACGGGAAATCGATCAAATCACATCACTCAACTTAAAATCTTAAATTTATAATTTGAATCCAATTATATTATATTAGAGGAAACTAAACTACATTTCCATTAATAAACAGGGAAACCCAAAAAAAAAACAAAAAAAAAAAGGAAGTTGCTAGGCATTATTTATGGATTGAGATGCACAACAATTATTGATTGTTGTATATTATAACTAACTGTATATTATCCAATTCAAATGAACTGAAAATGATCATAATTTTAAATCACAATCCATAAAGATCCACAGCAATTAAGGATCATTATTTATTGATTGCTATATATTACAAATAACTATATATTATCTAGTTCATTTAATAAACGGAGATTATCATAATTCTAAATCATAATTCATAAAGAGCCACATCAATTAAGGATCAATCTTTATTCATTATTTATTGATTGCTGTATATTATAAATAACTAGATATTATCTGGTTTAAATGATCAAACTAGAGATGATCATAATTTTAAATCATAATCCATAAAGATCCATAATTATCCATTATTTAAAATCTCTATAAAAAGGGCTAGCTAGTGAAATTGCTTGAGAGGATAATTCAGCAAAAGCGGAACGCATGGCATTCGAGAGGTACCTAGTTTTGGGTCTTTTAGTTCTTCATGTCTCATTGACAAACACCATTGCTGTTAGACCAAACCATTACAGTACTGCTTCGCTCAGCCGGAGCAGTTTCCCGGAAGGTTTCATTTTTGGGACGGCATCAGCGTCTTATCAGGTATGCCCCAGATTTCTATATATATATATATAGTTTTTCTGACATTTCTCAAGCATATATATATATATGCATGATGATGTGTGTTGTTTGTAATTCCAGTTTGAAGGTGCTGCAAAAGAAGATGGTAAAGGGGCATCTATATGGGACACTTACACCCATACATATCCAGGTCTCTCTTCTCAAATTAAATGAAATTTTGACTTACAAATACGTATGTTATAGATATTGTGTGGAATAGATTCATCGCTCAAAAGGAGAAAAAAAAATAACAAAACAAAAAGATATATATATATCCCCCAAACCTAAGCAGAGAAATACCCACAAAGGGGTTTTCTTTTAAACGCCGAAGGCAATCAGAATTGTTTAACTCCCTTTTTAATTTTTTTTTTTTTTTTTTTTTTTTCATAACTGAATATTCAAGTTAAAATCTTCAAACTACAACACTAGTTGTCTATATTATGGAGTATGGTGGTGAGGCATATTTGATATTTTTAGTTAATTTAATTTTGACCTCAATTATTAGAGCAGAAAACTCCTTATCTAAATACTATATATTTTGCAATGAAATTGCAGGTAAGATAACGGATCATAGTACTGGAGATGTAGCTGTTGATCAATATCACCGCTACAAGGTATGGTACCATGGTGCACGCACAATATAAAAGAAACAAAGAAAATTAAGAAACTCACATTAACTCCTAGTTGTCAATTAATTTCAAAGATATATATATCCTTGATAATTTTTTAACATTTAATATTCTCTAAATTATTTATGATACAGGAAGATGTTCACCTTATGAAGAAAATGGGTTTAGATGGATACAGATTGTCAATCTCATGGTCCCGAGTTTTACCAAGTAAGTTTCCCATTTCTCATTTGCATCAATCCATTCTTTGTCATAAAAGTTCATACAAAAAAAAAAAAAAAATATGCAACATCTTCCTTTGTGACAGATGGAAAGCTAAGTGGGGGTGTGAATAGGGAAGGAATTAAATACTACAACAACCTCATCAATGAGCTCCTAGCCAAAGGTCATATATATTCTTTTTTTTTTTTTAATTTTTTTTTATAATGGCAAAGATCATAGATATATATGTGCTCATGATTTACGATCTATAGTTAATTAGTATATATAATTGAATGCAGGTGTAAAGCCTTTTGTGACACTCTTCCACTGGGATCTTCCCCAAGCCTTAGAAGATGAGTATGGCGGTTTCTTAAGTCCTCAAATTGTGTGAGTCACGAATTACTTATAAAAATGGTTCTCTATTCACCTCATTAACGGACTTTCACATATTATTAATATCACGATCATTGTTTTAAGTTGAGAACTCATTTTCAAGGGAAAAAGGAAAAGAAAAAAAAACTATATTTACCTCTCAATTTATCACATAATTTATGATGTTCTCTTTAATTTTTTTTTTTTTTTTTTTTTATTTTTTTTAATTTAGTTAATGTACCATACCGATCTAATATTGGGATTACAATGTCCTTTATAAGTGCTTTTGTCCTTTAGAGGCAAAATGGGGACATTGTCGCGTAATAGTAGATTTGTAAGGTACATTATTGAAATTGAAAGATTAAAGGAGATATTGTAAATTGCATGGTTGAATGAAGAAGATAAATTTAGTTTTTCAAAAAATAAAATGAAAATGGAGAACCCAAGATGATGGATGCTAATTAATACTCTTCTGTACTGTTCATACTTGAGATTGCAAACATTTTGGGAGGATCCACATTCGATCAAGAACTTCATTTATTTTCTCTTATGTTTAATTCCACTAAGAGCATTCATAGTGGTTTATGTATATTGTTATGCAAAATGGCTAATCGAAACCCACTTTATCCAATTATCTATTTTTTAAAATTTATTTATATCATTTAAATTTTTTATTTTTTTTATAAGGATTATACTTTTTCTAAAGATCCTACTTTTCAACTTTTTGGAAAAAGATATGTGGAGAGAAAAATAGTAGGAGAAACATTTGAAAAAATAGAGATGTGGAGAGAGAAATAGTATATTAATGAAATATATGTGCGAACAGTGCCAACTACATGTGGTGAATTGTTCAATACGAATACTATTAGAATTGGTTAACATCCATATATTTTACATTTGAGATGCATAGTCCAATGTAGAAGATTTTTTAGTGTTTTGCTTATCTATTTTAAATAAAAATAGGAAATGGTTAACTCATTGTGACTGTCTCTAAGACAGTAATTTATTTTACGTTATTGGCCTGTTAACAATATGAAACATTTTGCAAGTTGGACTCTGTTTAATTTATTGGTTTAGCCTTACAGATCATATAATTGAATGAACTTAAAAATTTCCTTGCTCGAATTAATTATAAATAAGTGGATCAAGCTTGAATTTTTTAGTTGAAAGTGTATTTGGATTTACTAGGATTGGAATACATGTCTCTTATGTTCATTTATGAAATAAAGGGTCAGTTCAGTTTCAATTAAAACTGAACTTAAGCAATTCTTCAACAACTGCACTCTCAAGTCAAGTTCTGAATAAATTTTTTTGTTGTTGTTTATTCTTGTATAAATAAAAGCCATGATTTTCGGGACTATGCTGAGCTTTGCTTCAACGAATTTGGTGATCGAGTGAAGAACTGGGTTACCATAAATGAGCCAACGTCTTACAGTTTAAGTGGTTATGAAGGCGGGTCATTTGCACCAGGTCGATGTTCTGATCGGAATAATTGCGCTGCCGGAAATTCTAGCACGGAGCCATATTTGGTGATACACCACGAGCTTCTTGCTCATGCAGCCGCCGTTGAAGTGTACAGGCAAAAATATCAGGTTCTATATATAAATTGAAATCAAAATGTTTATTGTATATCGTAAATAATATTCACCATGTGTCAATTATAGATAAGTGATGGAAAATTATTTCATATTATAATCATAAATAATGTGAATTACCACACTTTTATCCAACTACTATTTCATGCCACTAAAATGTTAAATATTTGTAGGCAAAACAAAAAGGGTGTATAGGGATAGTGCTAGTAGCAAGCTGGGCGGAGCCATACTCTAACACTAGGCAAGATCGTAATGCAGCACTCCGAAACCTTGATTTCGTGTTTGGATGGTAAGTGATCCTTCAATTTTTTTTTTTTAGGTAATATTTTACTATTTTTTTATTACTATATATATATATAAGTAAGCTTTATTGAAAACCTAATAAATAAAATAGAGAACATAAGGATACTGCAATATGGCACTACGACCCCTCAAATAGAGAGAATAGAATTCTCGAAGCTTCAAAATTTTATTTTATTATCTATTTAAAAGAAACTCATTGTAGATTATCACATTAGCTTGTGAATAATTTTATAGTAAAATTATTGTAGGTTAATGGACCCTTTGACAAATGGTGACTATCCACGTAGCATGCAATCTCTTGTCGGAAACCGATTACCCAAGTTCTCAAAAGAGCAATCCAATATTCTAAATGGGTCGTTTGATTTTATTGGATTGAACTACTACACTACTAGTTATGCAGCCAATGCACCTCAACCCAATGCTGTAAATGCAAGCCACACAACAGATATGTGTGTTAATCGTTCAAGTAAGTACATGCTACAAACTCAACGCTCGATGTTTTACGATTGCCATATAATTAAATTGATGTTGAAGTAAAAATTAGCACTTAATTTGTTTTAACAAGTACTGATTAAATATTTGATTTCATGGTCACTCATCAAATTATATAATAGTCGTATAACAGTTTACTATATAGTATTTCTTTTGATATTATGATTATAATTGGTTATGAAACTAATAAGAATTTGACTTGATGTGGCTGCAGACGAGCGAAATGGCATTCCCATTGGTCCAAAGGTGTGTACCAAATAAATCAATCCCTTTCCATGTACTTAATTTAATTGAAGATACAATATTGTACTAACTTGCCTATATATATATATGCTGCAGGCTGCTTCCGATTGGCTCTATGTGTATCCGAGAGGAATACACAATATTTTGCTATACACAAAGAGAAAGTATAATAATCCGCTAATTTACGTCACCGAGAATGGTAATTAAATTCTCAATACCATAATTAAGAATATATAATATGGTACTTATATTTCCTTTAAAGCTAATTAATTAAGATGATCCCCATATCACAGGAATTGATGATGCTTCATTGTCGCTGGAGGAAGCCTTTGTGGACAAGCATAGAATTGATTATTTCTATCACCACCTTAAGTACGTTAATAAAGCTATCAAGTAAGTGCTTTAACTACACACTCTATCTCTTTATATATATATATATATATATATATGAGTTTTCAACAAAATTTAAATTTATTTGGGTTTTCTCTTTTGTATAGGCATGGAGTTAATGTGAAAGGATACTTTGCGTGGGCACTAACGGACAACTTCGAATGGATTAATGGTTACACCTTTCGATTTGGTATGTACTATGTGGATTACAAGAACGGGTTGAAAAGACATCCAAAACTGTCAGCCCATTGGTTCAAAAGCTTCTTGAAGAAATAGAGTGTGTGTGCAGTGCAGTAGTCATTTATTTCGATTAGGTTTCGTTGTGTCTGTCACTATTGCTATTTGATGGGTTTGTCACGTAGCATACTTTATTTAATTATCCTTGTTGCTTTAGGAGTGGGTCTCATTGACGTTAAGTCAAACTATCTTTATTGCTTTAAGAGTCTTAGGTAGTCCGAACTCATTTTACGTATTGGACTATATTTACCTTTGTTGCTTTAAGAGTCATAGGTCAGTGTAAAGTCCTTTTACGTATTGGACTATATTTTCTGCTGTAATTTTAGTCTTTAAATACTGCATTGCTATGGAATAAAAGGTAGTCAAGAATTTGTTCAAACTTTATGTTTATATTTATAGAAACACAAGCTCCTCTGATTGATTAACCAAGGAGGTACCGCTAGAGTTGTTTTTTTTTTTCCTTAATTTCTCTACAATAGGGAAGTCAAGGAAGGGCAATCCTTATAAATTTTCAGTTCATAAACCAATTACACGTTCGGAGTCCCGAGCACGTAACAAAGTAGTATCAGAGCCAGACATGTCAGTCCAATGGTTGGAACGGCTGGGGTCTGAGATTCGCGATATGCAAGAATTAATTCACGGATTGAGTGCACAACTCATGAAGGAAGTAATTCAAGGGGTAAGTGCAGAGATTAAGGGGGTACTGTCCGAAAAGATGAGTAGTGAAGAGTCGTCTTCCTCTAAATCTGGCAAAAATAAGGGGGCCATTGGCACATCGCATGGGTCAATAAATTCAAAATTGGCTAAATTAGAGTTTCTACGCTATGATGGGACTGAAGATCCAACTAGTTGGATTTGTCGGATTGAGTAATATTTTAAATTTCAACGTACCGAAAAGCAGAATAAGGTAATGTTAAGCCATATTTTTAAGGAGGACGTAATAA
>NC_081550.1:1334305-1338232 GCF_901000735.1 Corylus avellana
TATGTTAGGTTTGGGCCTACACAATTTGAAGATTTCTATATATGGAGATCACTCAAAATTGAAACAGGCTGGTAGTGTTAAAGAATATCAATGTCAATTTGGAAAATTACTTGGTAGTGGGAAAACTTTCCCTAGTGCATCAGGTGGGATGTTTTGCAAGTGGGCTGAAAGAAAATATTAGAACCGAAGTTCAAGCTTCCAGGCCATCAACTTTAACTGCAGCTGTGGGGCTGGCTCATCTGTATGAAGCACGTCTTTTAGCTCAAAAAAATCACCTTTTTCCTATGACTCTAAACATAAGCCATTGCAGTCACAAAGCTCATATCAAGCTTCATCTCCCTCACCTAACAACAGTCCACCCGTCAAGAAGCTCACTGAAACAGAGATGAAAGAAAGACGCGAGAGAGGGCTATGCTTCAATTGTGATGAGAAGTTCTGACTGGGACATCGTCGCAAGAAGCTTTTCTTGATCAATGGCATCTACCCGGAAGAAGGGGAGGATTGAGAAGACGATTGGGCAAGGGCAGATCTAGAACCCATAGCTGACGGAGGGGACACTCCAGAAATTTCAATCAATGCCTTGACGGGAGTCTCAACACCCCAGATGCGGGTACGGGGACAATGTGAAGGAGGTGGAGTTGTGATGTTGGTGGATATGGGCTCGACGCACAATTTCTTGAGCACCGGCATTGCCAGACGATTGGGTCCGCGATCAAAAGTAACAGAATGTTTTGAAGTAACTGTAGCAAATGTGGAGAGAATCTGTAGTGAGGGACGTTGTGTTTGAGTCTAGGTATGTATAAACGATGCTGAATTTGTGATGGAATTTTTTTTATTACCCATGGAGGGTTGTGAAGCAGTATTGGGGGCTCATTGGTTACGGATGTTATGACCAATTATGTGGGATTTTGTCAAATTATATATGAAATTCACATGGAAGGGAAAAGAAGTGGAGTTATGGGGATTGACCATACCTAGGAATAGGTTTGTGGATTCTAAGCGAATTTGGCAGGAAGTTCAAAATCAGCAGCTGGGATTCATTTTGTTCTCAATAAATCTAGGCAATTCCCAAGGTGGTCAGATAACCCGGACTTGCGTAAATTATTAGACAATTTTGCAGAAATCTTTGTGGAGTCTTAGGGCTTGCCTCCTAGGAGACAATATGACCACCGGATTCCACTCAAACCAAACGCAGGTCCAGTCAGTGTACGTCCATATCGGTATCCTCACTATTAGAAGAATGAAATTGAGAAGATAGTTTCGGGCTTATTGGAGTCAGCCGGTAAGGGGTGATTCGGCCTAGCACTAGCCCGTACTCATCACCGGTCTTATTAGTGAAGAAAAGCGATTGTTCTTGTTCGTGGCGCATGTGTGTCAATTATCGGGCCTTAAACATTATCACAATCAAGGACAAATTTCCTATACCAGTGATCGATGAGCTTTTGGATGAATTACATGGGGCACAATTCTTCTCTAAATTGGATTTGAGGTTAGGTTACAGTCAAATCAAGATGCACTCCGGAGAGGTAGAAAAGACAGCATTCCGAACGTATCAAGGGCACTACGAATTCCTTGTGATGCCATTAGGGCTCACTAATGCACCATCAACATTCCAAGCACACATAATGACATCTTCTCCAAATTGTTGCGTAATTACAAGAAAACTCATTGTTTGTAAAGAGGTAGAAAGCCACCTACTTAATAAATTTCTATCTATTCAGATAAATTTTGAACTGTTGGATACGTATCCAATCAATGTGATCATATATGACTTTTCTCAAGTAGCCATATGAAGAACTGAGGGAGTGAGAGTTATCTTACATATTGTGTGTCATTTTCCTTGTCCTTTTCTTTCCTTCTTTCTCTATAAAAGGCACTGCCAGGGCCTCCCAACAATAACCAAAATCAGCTATGGCATTTCAAGGCTATCTAGTACTCCTAGGCCTCCTGCTCTTTCTTGGCTCATTGATTGATAATAGCATTGCTGTTACACCAAGCCATCACACTGCTTCACTCAACCGGAGCAGTTTCCCGGCCGGATTCATTTTTGGGACGGCGCCAGCATCTTACCAGGTAACTCTTGGGTTAATTGTATCCTATAATAGAGTTTTTCTTCAAGTTTCTTGAGATGTCAAGCAAATTTGGTTTTGAAATTCCAGTATGAAGGTGCAGCAAATGAAGATGGCAGAGGACCAAGTATATGGGATTCTTACACCCATAGATATCCAGGTCTCTCTCTCTATTTCTCTCGAACAAAGTATGAGTTACCAATATTGTGTGCAACATTGGGTCATATAACTTCTTTCTTTATGCGCAGTTTTTCTTTTTGGTACAAAAAATAATGAAATGCAAAGGTCATTGGACGACTTTAAATGCCTTTCTTTTTCCATTGTCCTTGACTTCTTAGTTCTTACATAAACGACAAGGCATGGGGGAGTGAATGTATGCTCTTGCATGCCACAGCTTTTGTTAAAAAAAATGGAAAAATTCAGGGCCAAATTCGTTTTTGTTGAAGGGCTTTAATGGATGCAAAATTAGTTTTGTTAAAGGAATGATTAAGTGACTAAGAGTATGTTTAGGATTGCGTTAAATAGCATAAAAAATATTTTTAGTACCTAAAAAATTATGCCAAACAAAAATTGGCGTGTTTGCTAAAAAAAATTCTAAAAGTACTTATTCAACTGTTTTTTACTCTAAAAATGGCAAAAACGCACATTTCATACAAATTTAAAAATGAAACTTTTGTCAACCCCCCCCACCTCTTTTTTTTTTTTTTTTTTTTTTTTTTTTACTTATAACTTCTATTTTTCATACATACTCTAAATATGCATCTTCCTATCAATTTAAACTTGTGAGATAAATGATAATTTAATATGGTATCAGAGTTAAAAATCCTAAATTCAAACCTTGACTCCATAAAAAAAAAACTTCCCAAAAAGAAATCTGGAGATATGGGTGCAAATGTCAAATGAAAATTTTGAACACAAGATTTCTCTATGATATATATTATGTTAAATTAATAAATATATAAATTTAATCGAATTACATAACATGAATAAATCTCTAAGGTCAAAACCCAATTGGCTTTCGTGCCTAGCTAGTGCCTACCCTAGCACAACCTCCTTAAAAGAAAATATATAGAAAACGTATTCTTAAATAATGAATTAGAAATACTTCTACAACATACAATAATAATATATATATGAATTAGTTTACCCTTGGGATTAATTGTATTGTCTCTTGGAATGGTGTGAGGACAATGGAAAGCTCAATCCTTTGTCTTCATATATGTCTTGCTCCATGTCTCAACATTTACTTTTCATCTTCACATGAACTTATCTTAAGAAGAACAAACTTGTCTGCTTTTTTTTTGGTCTGTATTTGGGTAGATTGGCATGTGCACTAGTACTTGGTTAACTTATGGCCAAAAGTAACGCAGAGAAATTTGTTTTATATATTACGAAATATAATTAAGATTTATATGAAATTGCAGGTAGGATAAAGGACGGTAATAATAGGAGTGTCATGGCGGTTACGGTTAGCGGTTATTGCCAATAACCGCTAACCGTAATCGCCTTAGCAGTTAGTAGATTTCATTAACCGCAACCGCTAACCGCCAACCGCCTAGCCGTTAACGGTTAGCGGTTAGTAAAATTGATAACCACCCGCTAACCGCTTTTTCAAAATTATGCTTTTTTTTTTTGCGCATTTGGGCATTCTTTAGGACTTTTCAGGCCTTTTTGGGCTTTTTTTTAGACTTTTTGGGCTTTTTTAAAAAAAAAAAATTTATTTTTAGTGTCGTCTTGGGCCCAATTGCTATAAAAAGAGCCCATATTGAAAAATTAAAAATATTTGATCCAAAATTTACATTTACTTGTACTTTAAAAATTTTTCCTTAAATATTAAATCATAACCGGTTAACTTCTT
>NC_081550.1:1338252-1339885 GCF_901000735.1 Corylus avellana
TTTTTTTTTTTTTTTTTTTTTAATAAAAAAAAACAACATATAAAAAATAAATAAAAATCAACACAACATATAAAAAAAAAAATTCAGAATTCAGACAACTGTCACAACATATAATGATAATACATGAATACTTAAATTGTGTTTATAAGTAACACATTGGTCATTGTTTAATCCAATATCAATTACTTAATTTGATATTATACGAATCATATCATCATTGTACATTAATAATATGATTCACTTGAAGTCTTGAATAAAGTATTTGAGTTGTCATTGAATCATATGATTAAGTATTGATATTATACATTTGTATTATTCATATGCATATGTAGACTTATATAGACTTATAACATATATAGACTTATAAGTTTATAACATACAATGGAAATAAGTCTCTAGATATTTAATTGTTGTATTAGTATGAATTGATATACTTATGAGTTATGTCATATTATATAAGTATAATTTGTTATTATATAATCAAATAATTTAATGATCAATTGATTATGTGATATAATCATATAAATTATAGTAATAATATATAATACTCAAATTGTGATTTAATGATCAAGTGATTATGTTATATGTATAAATATTTTTATAATTATAATTATAAAAATATATTATATAAAAAGGCGGTTAGCGGTTACGGTTAGTAAACTTAATAACCGCTAACCGCTAGGCGGTTATAGCAGTTAATACGGTTAAGCGATTAAACGGTTATAGCGGTTTAACCGCTCGCATTGACACCCCTAGGTAGTAATGGAGGTGTAGCTGTTGATCAATATCATCACTATAAGGTACTTATAGTTGGTGGCGGAGCTAAATAATCATTATTGTAAGAGCTGTACAATTAATATTTATAAAAAGCTAATTAAAACGGACAAATTCGCTTGTTTGTGGTGCAACAGTTTGGTAGCTCGATCAAATAATTTTAAAACAAAAAAAAAACAATAGTAACTAGAAAATATCTTATTATACAAATAATAGAAAAACTGGCCTATTCATTAAATAATAATAATAATAATAAAAAAAAAAAAAAAACTGTAATTAGAAGGCACAAATGCAATTTTCTGAGGCGTTAGACACCATAAAATGTCAAAAATTTCCAGTAAAAAAAAAATTATTTTTTTTGTAGTATGATCTTTGCTTCATAAGGTATGATCCATAGCCGATTGAGCTAGACCGCACAAAAAAACGTTATAGGGATTATGTTAATGAGCCACTGGACGGTGCCATTCTCCGATGCCAAGCACAATTGTAATGCCGCGCTACGTGCCCTTGATTTCATGTTTGGATGGTAACTTCTACTTAATTTATTTGATTGGACCTTGTATTTGTAGAATTTGTTAAAATTGTTTTTTTAATGTTAATTTGAATAAAAATTGTAATTGGGATTGAATGGTTGAAAGCCACCCTTTGACCTATAAATATCTTTTTGGGTTAAATACTCCATACCCCTTTAGGGTTTTCCAACTTTATTTTTTTTCCCTATGTGGTTTCATTTTTATTACAGGAGATCCTTGTGGTTTTGATAAGTGACCAAATTAGTCAATCTGTTAGTTGACCGTTAGGACTGACACGTGGACCAATCAGACGTCGACACGTGGCACATATTTAATTTTTTTTAAAT
>NC_081550.1:1340008-1342553 GCF_901000735.1 Corylus avellana
ATTTTTTTAAAAAAATTAAAAATATGCCACGTGTCGACGTCTGATTGGTCCACGTGTCAGTCATAATGGTCAACTAACAGATGGACTAATTTGGTCACTTATCAAAACCACAGAGACCTCTTGTGATAAAAATAAAATCACAAGGGAGAAAAATAAAGCTAAAAAACCTTAGGGGGGTATGGAGTGTTTAACCCTATCTTTTTTAATTTGGGTAACTTGAAATGATCAAATTATACCTTTAAATTGTAATATATTCCATGGTTTCCTGAAGGTTTATGGACCCCTTGACAAATGGTGATTATCTCCATCGCATGCAGTCTCTGGTAGGAAACAGATTGCCCAAGTTCACCAAAAAGCAATCGAAGCTGGTAAAAGGGTCATTTGACTTCATAGGAATAAACTACTATACTGCCAATTATGCAGTCAACGCACCTCACCATAATTCTGGAAATGCAAGCTGGTTGACATATTCTTGGACTAATCTTTCGAGTAAGTAGATCATACAACACTTTGAACCAATTTTGATAAAAAAACGTTGGAGGAATTTATTGTATTCAAAATTAATTTAACAAAGTTTTCTTATATGCATTAATTTCTTCAACTCAATTTTTATGTCTCTTGTGGATGTGTACTTATAACTAGACCGTGTTTTTTTTGTTGTGGCAGCTCAACGCAACAGGATGCTCATTGGTGCTACGGTATGTGCTAAATAAATCTACATTTATTTTTTGGTATATTGAAAGTAAAAACGTCCACACACAGTAAAAGACATGTAATATTTGTTGGTCTTATTGACCTTACCCACACACACAAAAGAAAGGGTTTATAAGCAAATTCTCAAATAATGACCCTCCATTGATCTCTACATCGGATGCATGCTGCTTTAGATTGGCTCCATGTCTATCCTAGAGGATTGCTGGATCTTTTGCTTTACACAAAGAAGAAGTATCATAATCCACTAATTTACATTACCGAGAATGGTAATTTGTTTTTTCAATTATATATTTTCACATAAGTTAATGGGAAATATTGGGTCATTAGTTTGAATCTAAATATCTACAGCTATATATATTGTATGGATTGATGAGGCAAATAATGCCAGCTTGTTGCTTAAGTAAGCCGTTGTGGACAACCAAAGAATTGATTATTACGAGAGCCATCTTTGGTATCTTCGCAAGGCTATTAAGTAAGTGCTTGTCAATACATGTTTTTCCTTTAACTCAAATGAGTTGTCTTAACTGAAGAAGACTTGATAGCATACGTCATTTCTAAGGTTTGAATCCCCTTGAATGCAAATAACTCATTGGATCCACACCCCTAACAAAAGTTATATGTATTTAGGGTGTTTGGCAACCGGGATGTGCCCACCTAGATACTGTGCAATTTCGGTAATGGTGCCTTCCAACACGTGACCCATCAAACTCAATTTTTAAAATTACATTTTTACCCTTTTATTTCCTTTTTCAGCGCACGGTCTCTATCTCCCTCACAGAGTCTTCTCCAAAGCCAACCTTTGCCAAAACCGTCCGACTCTGTGAGATTGAGGTCTGGTTCAGTGCCACGCATCGTTTTGTGGTCATTCTTGGCGACTGATAAAAGTCACAGTTGGAGCAGAAAGCAACCATGGACGTTATGAGCCAGTTGCGGAGGCAGTTACTTGAACACACTGCTTTTCTGTGTAAAGAGGGCAGTTTTTTTTAGAGATTGTTCAAAATATGATTGGGTGAAGTGGATCTCTAGGTGGGTTTGTTTTGTGAAGCCTCTGTTTGTTTCTCAGGATTATTATTATTATTATTATTATTATTTTTTTTTCTAGGATTTTGGTATTTTTTTAATTGGATTAGTTTTGCCCGGAGGAATAGAGTGAATACTAGATACTGCCCAGAAGATAATTGAAGACGTGCTATGAATTTTCCATATTGAAAGGCTTAAACTTGATCAAAAACACATGGAGGCTTTGAAGTTTTCCCGGAAAATTAGCTGTTTTTTCCATTGAAGCAAACGGAATTTAAACTGATCTCTTTTCTTCTTTCTTTCAATTTTTTTGGGCGTTAGAGCAATTCTAAATGAGGGGTTTTTGTTGGTGGTGAAAAGGGATATTTGGACGACCAGTGCAAGATGAGAACAGCCCAAATTTTGTGGTTGAGGTTGTGTCGATTTTCTTTGAGGATTCTGAGAAGCTCCTCAACATGGCCAGAGCTCTGTGAGTGTTTCTTATTGATGTGGTTGATTTTGAAGAAAAGTTGATTTTGTATGTTTTGGGAGAAGGAAAGTACTTCACTTATAGGAGAAAATTATCATTGAATTCTTTTCCACTTGTGTAGAGAACAGAAAATTGTGGATTTCAAACAGGTAGATGCCCATGTTCATCAGTTCAAGGGCAGTAGTGAGTTCTGTGGGGCAGTGAAGTGAGTGTCGAGGTGTGAAGAGAAAGAGAAGGACAATATGGTCAAATTTCCCCCAATATTGAAGTTGAAATCCCAAGTTTGCTGGTCAACATTGGCAACCAGTCAAAAGGTGAACAGTGTCTAGGCACAACACCGTT
>NC_081550.1:1342653-1345908 GCF_901000735.1 Corylus avellana
GCGGCTTCTCAAGTCCTCAAATTGTGTGAGTCACGAATTAATTACTTTATAGTACTCCTCTATATTCACCTGATTAATTAACACATTTTCCAATAATATTATTAATATCACCATCAGACTTTTTTGAATTAAGATCTTCTCCATTTTATTTGAACTGGATAATATTCAAGTATTTTTATTCCCTTAAAAAGTGAAAAGATAAAAATACACCACCACTATAACTAATTAGATATTCTATCCTTAATTTGAACTTGAGAGAATCTTGTTCCCAAAATTTTAAGTTGAGAACCTATTTCCGCGGGAAAAATTAAAAGGAAAACTATATATATTTACCCTTCATACTAGCTTATTATGAAGCATTTTGCAAGCTGGACTCTTTATCATTAATTTATTGGTTTTAGCCCAATAGATCTTATAATTGAATGAAGTTAAAAATTGTCTTGCTCTAATTAAAAAACCAAGTGGATCAGGCTTGGGTCTAGTTTCAATTAAGTCTAGAGTAGACTCATTGGGATTGGAATACAAGTCTCTTGTGTTTTGTTATGGGATACGTGTCCCAGTTCCAACGGTTTAGTTCTAACTGGAACTAAACCTAAGCCAAGTCTTTGACAAATGCATACTCTAAATTCAAGGTCCTTAATAATTTGCTAATTTTTTTTTTCTTTCTTTCTTTCTTTCTTTGTGTTTTCTTGTATAAACAAAAGCCATGATTTTCGGGATTTTGCCGAACTTTGCTTCAAGGAATTTGGTGATCGAGTGAAACACTGGATTACACTAAATGAGCCACTAGGCTACAGTGTTAATCTTTATACAATTGAGTTCTTAGCATCGGATCGATGTTCCAATCAGCAAAATCTAAATTGCACAATCGGAAATTCCAGCATAGAGCCATATTTGGTTTCACACCACCAGCTTCTTGCTCATGCAGCCGTCGTGAAATTGTACAAGCAAAAATATCAGGTTCCTATCAATAAAGCAAAATTCGTATTAGTTACTTAATACAGTTGATGATAGCTAGTTGGCCACTGGATGCTGATTTGTTACCTTAGTTGATAATTAATTCATTGTTTTGTTATACATTGAAATCAAAATGTTATGAATTGGTCGTGGGTCTCCAAATTTATATATATAATCTAAGTTTTTTATTTGTTATTAAGGGTATTTTTATCACTTTAGGATATATTGCAATTTTTTGATAGTTTGGAGGGACAATGCTTTTCAATTAATAATTTAGGGAGGACATTCAAACTACTGGTTAGTTTTAGGGGGATATGTGTACTTTTTCTCTAAAGTCTAAAATATTTAATGTATATTCTAAATAATATTCACCATATGCATCATATGATCAATTATAGATAGTTTATTAAAATTATTTTATATTATAATCATAAATAATGTTAAAATCTACACTTTTATTCCACCACTATCTCATGCTACTAAAATGATGCATATTACAGGCAAGACAAAAAGGGTCAATAGGAATAACATTGGTGGCAAGTTGGACGGTGCCATATTCTAATGCCAAGCATAATCGTAACGCCGCACTAAGAGCCCTTGATTTCTTGTTTGGATGGTAAGTGTTGCATGATTTTATTTTATTTTTTTCATATAATTTGTTGTTTTTTCTTACTACGAAAGATACATGTGGGATTTTTTATTTTTTTCTGAGTACATAAGGGTTCAACTATCGGCCACAATCTCTCAAATAGAGGAATAGAATCCTTTCAATCTCAAGTGAAATTATTTTATTATATTTAATAATTTTTTTTTTAAAAAAAAAGGTTTAGCTTATAAGTTCTTTGTAATTATAGATTTTACATAAATTTGTAAATAATTTGAAGGTAACTTCACTTTATATCCCTAAATTACCACGTGATTTGACGAGCTCCCTAAGCTTTAAAACTTTTCAATTTGAACCCTTAAACTTTCAATTGCAGTTATTTGAAACCCCTTCGTCAGATTTAGCCGTTAACTTCTAACGGCAATACTTTAAAAGGCCAAAATGTAACCGTGGGTCATGCCAAACCCACGTTGGTCTGCAGACCCACGTCGACGACCAACAAACACTGTCCCAAGATCCTCCCAAGTTTGACTGCCACCGGCGCATCAACCTTTTTGAGATTCAACTGAATGCGCCGATTTTCTGTTGCTCCTGCAGCGCCATCATCAAACCGTTGTCGCCTGGTCAAGACAAGGTGCAGCTGCATCTTATTTCGGTGACCTTGGTAGAACTCCTGCTGCGACGCATCATAGAGCTTAGCATCAGCATACCACATGCTCAACCGGCCGCCTTTCTCGTAGTAAATTCCGATCTCGTGGGTCACGCCAGACCAACGCTGGGTCTTCTCCTACGACGGAAACATCATGTTCGCTGCCATAATATCTCTACTTGTCGTAATCCTCCTTGTCTTGATTATCCACATGCGGCGCTCCATGGCCGTCTTGCACGTGCTCAGGCCCTCGGTTCCGTAATTTCCACACATTTAGCATCGACGCCTCTCTTTCCAACTCACCCACGAAAGGCCTCGACCCATCTTCCATATCCACGATCCCTCTGTTCTTGTTCTTGTACAGCTCGGAGGACCACAATCATGGGTTGATTGTGTTATCTGCTTGAGCCTGTTTGAGGAAAACGAGATGGGGAGAGTGCTGACCCATGCACGGTGGGTCTCGGCCAGAGAACCCCTTTTTTCTTTTTCTTTTTCTTTTTTCTTTTTTTTTTTTTTTTTTTTTTTTTAATTTGGAATTAAGGGTAAATTTGAAATTTATACAAATGTCAGGGGTATAAACGTCGTTGTCTAACTTTTAACATTTAAAAGAACAATAATAGAAGTTTAAATTGACTGCAATTAAAAGTTCAGAAGTTCAAATTGAGAAATTTTAAAATTTGGAGAGGAACTTGTCAAATAGAGTGGTAATTAAAGGGTCTAAACTCTAAAGTGAAGTTACCCCGTAATTTTATAATAAAAGTTGCACTATTCCCCCAATTAATGAAGGACAAACCAAATTTACTTTTTAAAGTACAATGGATTAAAAGCTTTGGATTAAGAAAGAAATGCCCAAAAGTTGAATAAGTCATCAATATATGAAAATGTTTACTATACAATTATCAAATCAATGGATATTAATATTGCAGGTTTATGGACCCCTTGACCAATGGTGACTATCCACGTAGCATGCGATCTCTTGTTGGAAACAGATTACCCAAGTTCTCAAAAGAGCAATCCAATATTGTAAATGGGTCGTTTGATTTTA
>NC_081550.1:1346008-1423134 GCF_901000735.1 Corylus avellana
AATTGGAAGGCACAAATGCAATTGAAGAGAAAACCATAAAAACAGCCACTTACTTTGGAAGAAAAGTACATGACTAGCTAACATCTTCTTATTAGTAACAAAAACAAATTGGTCTTTTTACTTTACCTGTGCATAATTGGGAGAATTTCTTAACCAATATATATTTTTTGCTTCATAAGGCGTGGTCCATAGCCGATTGAGCTAGACCGCACAAAAAGGCATTATAGGGATTACGTTAATGAGCCACTGGATGGTGCCATTCTCCGATGCCAAGCACAATCGTAATGCCGTGCTACGTGCCCTTGATTTCATGCTTGGATGGTAACTTCTGCTTAATTTGTTTGATTGGACCCTGTATTTGTAGAATTTGTTACAATTGTTTTTTAATGTTAATTAATTAGAATAAAAATTGTAAATGGGATTGAATGGTTGAAAGCCACCCTTTAACCTATAAAAATCCTTTTTTATTTTTTTATATTTGGGTAACTTGAAATGATCAAATTATACCTTTAAATTGTAATATATTCCATGGTTTCCTAAAGGTTTATGGACCCCTTGACAAATGGTGATTATCTCCATAGCATGCAGTCTCTGGTAGGAAACAGATTGCCCAAGTTCACCTAAAAGCAAACGAAGCTGGTAAAAGGGTCATTTGACTTCATAGGAATAAACTACTATACTGCCAATTATGCAACCAACGCACCTCACCATAATTCTGGAAATGCAAGTTGGTTGACAGATTATTGGACTAATCTTTCGAGTAAGTAGATCATACAACACTTTGAACCAATCTTGATAAAAAACGTTGGAGGAATTTATTGTATTCAAAATTAATTTAACAAAGTTTTCTTATATGCATTAATTTCTTCAACTCAATTTTTATATGTTTCTTGTGGATCTATACTTATAACTAGACCGTGTTTTTTTGTTGTGGCAGCTCAATGCAACAGGATTCTCATTGGTGCTACGGTATGTGCTAAATAAATCTACATTTCTTTTTTGGTATATTGAAAGTAAAAACGTCCACATGCAGTAAAAGACATGTAATATTTGTTGGTCTTATTGACCTTACCCACACACACAAAAGAAAGGGTTTATAAGCAAATTCTCAAATAATGACCCTCCATTGATCTCTACATCGGATGCAGGCTGCTTCAGATTGGCTCCATGTCTATCCTAGAGGATTGCTGGATCTTTGCTTTACACAAAGAAGAAGTATCATAATCCACTAATCTACATTACCGAGAATGGTAATTTGTTTTTTCAATTATATATTTTCACATAAGTTAATGGGAAATATTGGGTCATTAGTTTGAATCTAAATATCTACAGCTATATATATTGTATGGATTGATGAGGCAAATAATGCCAGCTTGTTGCTTAAGTAAGCCGTTGTGGACAACCAAAGAATTGATTATTACGAGAGCCATCTTTGGTATCTTCGCAAGGCTATTAAGTAAGTGCTTGTCAATACATGTTTTTCCTTTAACTCAAATGAGTTGTCTTAACTGAAGAAGACTTGATAGCATACGTCATTTCTAAGGTTTGAATCCCCTTGAATGCAAATAACTCATTGGATCCACACCCCTAACAAAGCCATATTTAACCAATTCGAATGGAGGGGCACGTTACACAGGTTTGAGATTTATCGTTCAAGGGCAGATACATAAAGTTGCCCTGCTTTAGATGGTTCATCGTCATTAAAAATAAATAAATACAGTTACACTTTGACGTGGCACGAAAAACAATTATTAGATTTTGGATGAATCACTATATCTCTTCTATCAATTTCCAACACCAAAAGTGTATCTTATTGGCTTTGACCTTTTCTTTTCCTTTTCTTTTCTTTTTTTTTTTTTTTAACAGAAAAGGCATAAATATTAAAGGATACTTTGCATGGTCGGACAACTTCGAATGGGATTCAAGTTATATAGTTCGGTTTGGCATCAACTATGTAGACTACGAGAACGGACAGGAAAGATACCCTAAGCATTCAGCTCGTTGGTTCAAGAAATTCCTCGAGAAATAGACATGACGATGCCCATATAATTCCAATCAACAAACTAAAAATATAATTTCTTCTCCATCTTTATGCTCTTTTGAATAATGTGAATATTGTTTGTGTACATACTCAATTATTGATTGATGTATATTATAACTAATTGGATATTATCTAGTTCAAATGAACTCAAATAAACTAGAGATGATCATAATTCTAAATCATAATCCATAAAGATCCACAGCAATTAAGGATCAACCCTTATCCATTATTTATTGATTGCTGTATATTATAAATAATTGAATATTATCTAGTTTAAATGAACTGAATATGATCATAATTCTAAATCATAATAAATAGATCAATCCTTATCCATATTTAAAATCTCTATAAAAAAGGCTAGCTAGTGAAATTGATTGAGAGGATAATTAAGCATCTCTGGGAATCTTCTAATGAATATATATATATATATAATGGGAAATCGATCACATCACATCACTCAACTTAAAATCTTAAATTTATAAGTTTGAATCCAATTATATTATATTAGAGGAAACTAAACTAAATTTCAATTAATAAACAGGGAAAACCGAAAAAAAAAAAAAAAAACAAAAAAAAAAGGGGCAGGTTGTCAGGAATTATTTATGGATTGAGATACACAACAATTATTGATTGTTATATATTATAACTAACTAGATATTATCCAGTTCAAATGAACTGGAGATGATCATAATTTCAAATCATAATCCATAAAGATCCACAACAATTAAGGATCATTATTTATTGATTGCTATATATTATAAATAACTGAATATTACCCAGTTCATTTAATGAACGGAGATGATCATAATTTTAAATCATAATCCATAAAGATCCACATCAATTAAGGATCATTATTTATTGATTGCTATATATTACAAATAACTACATATTATCCAAGTTCATTTAATGAACGGAGATAATCATAATTCTAAATCATAATCCATAAAGATCATAATTTTAAATAACTGGATATTATCTAGTTCAAATAAACAGAAGATGATCATAATTTTAAATCATAATCCATAAAGATCCATAATTATCCATTATTTAAAATCTCTATAAAAAGGGCTAGCTAGTGAAATTGCTTGAGAGGATAATTCAGCAAAAGCGGAACGCATGGCATTCGAGAGGTACCTAGTTTTGGGTCTTTTAGTTCTTCATGTCTCATTGACAAACACCATTGCTGTTAGACCAAACCATTACAGTACTGCTTCGCTCAGCCGGAGCAGTTTCCCGGAAGGTTTCATTTTTGGGACGGCATCAGCGTCTTATCAGGTATGCCCCAGATTTCTATATATATATATATAGTTTTTCTGACATTTCTCAAGCATATATATATATATGCATGATGATGTGTGTTGTTTGTAATTCCAGTTTGAAGGTGCTGCAAAAGAAGATGGTAAAGGGGCATCTATATGGGACACTTACACCCATACATATCCAGGTGTCTCTTCTCAAATTAAATGAAATATTGACTTACAAATACGTATGTTATAGATATTGTGTGGAATAGATTAATCGCTCAAAAGGAGAAAAAAAAAAATAACAAAACAAAAAGATATATATATCCCCCAAACCTAAGCAGAGAAACACCCAAAAAGGGGTTTTCTTTTAAACGCGAAAGGCAATCAGAATTGTTTAACTCCCTTTTTTTTTTTTTTTTTTTTTTTGTAACTGAATATTCAAGTCAAAATCTTCAAACTACAACATTAGTTGTCTATATTATGGAGTATGGTGGTGAGGCATATTTGATATTTTTAGTTAATTTAATTATGACCTCAATTATTAGAGCAGAAAACTCCTTATCTAAATACTATATATTTTGCAATGAAATTGCAGGTAAGATAACGGATCACAGTACTGGAGATGTAGCTGTTGATCAATATCACCGCTACAAGGTATGGTACCATGGTGCACGCACATTATAAAAGAAAGAAAGAAAATTAAGTAACTCACATTAACTCCTAGTTGTCAATTAATTTCAAAGATATATATACCCTTGATAATTTTTTAACATTTAATATTTTCTAAATTATTTATGATACAGGAAGATGTTCACCTTATGAAGAAAATGGGTTTAGATGGATACAGATTGTCAATCTCATGGTCCCGAGTTTTACCAAGTAAGTTTCCCATTTCTCATTTGCATCAATCCATTCTTTGTCATAAAAGTTCATACAAAAAAAAAAAAAAAATATGCAACATCTTCCTTTGTGACAGATGGAAAGCTAAGTGGGGGTGTGAATAGGGAAGGAATTAAATACTACAACAACCTCATCAATGAGCTCCTAGCCAAAGGTCATATATATTCTTTTTTTTTTTTAATTTTTTTTTTTTTATAATGGCAAAGATCATAGATATATGTGCTCATGATTTACGATCTATAGTTAATTAGTATATATAATTGAATGCAGGTGTAAAGCCTTTTGTGACACTCTTCCACTGGGATCTTCCCCAAGCCTTAGAAGATGAGTATGGCGGTTTCTTAAGTCCTCAAATTGTGTGAGTCACGAATTACTTATAAAAATGGTTCTCTATTCACCTCATTAACGGACTTTCACATATTATTAATATCACGATCATTGTTTTAAGTTGGACTCTGTTTCATTTATTGGTTTAGCCTTACAGATCATATAATTGAATGAACTTAAAAATTTCCTTGCTCGAATTAATTATAAATAAGTGGATCAAGCTTGAATTTTTAGTTGAAAGTGGATTTGGATTTACTAGGATTGGAATACATGTCTCTTATGTTCCTTTATGAAATAAAGGGTCAGTTTAGTTTCAATTAAAACTGAACTTAAGCAATTCTTAAACAACTGCAGTCTCAAGTCAAGTTCTGAATAAATTTTTTTGTTGTTGTTTATTCTTGTATAAATAAAAGCCATGATTTTCGGGACTATGCTGAGCTTTGCTTCAACGAATTTGGTGATCGAGTGAAGAACTGGGTTACCATAAATGAGCCAACGTCTTACAGTTTAAGTGGTTATGAAGGCGGGTCATTTGCACCAGGTCGATGTTCTGATCGGAATAATTGCGCTGCCGGAAATTCTAGCACGGAGCCATATTTGGTGATACACCACGAGCTTCTTGCTCATGCAACCGCCGTTGAAGTGTACAGGCAAAAATATCAGGTTCTATATATAAATTGAAATCAAAATGTTTATTGTATATCGTAAATAATATTCACCATGTGTCAATTATAGATAAGTGATGGAAAATTATTTCATATTATAATCATAAATAATGTGAATTACCACACTTTTATCCAACTACTATTTCATGCCACTAAAATGTTAAATATTTGTAGGCAAAACAAAAAGGGTGTATAGGGATAGTGCTAGTAGCAAGCTGGGCGGAGCCATACTCTAACACTAGGGAAGATCGTAATGCAGCACTCCGAAACCTTGATTTCGTGTTTGGATGGTAAATGATCCTTCAATTTTTTTTTTTTGGTGATATTTTACTATTTTTTTATTACAATATATATATATGAGTAAGCTTTATTGAAAACCTAATAAATAAAAAAATAGAGAACATAAGGGTACAGCAATATGGCACTACGATCCCTCAAATAGAGGGAATAGAATTCCCGAAGCTTCAAAATTTTATTTTATTATCTATTTAAAAGAAACTCATTGTAGATTATCACATTAGCTTGTGAATAATTTTATAGTAAAATTATTGTAGGTTAATGGACCCTTTGACAAATGGTGACTATCCACGTAGCATGCAATCTCTTGTCGGAAACCGATTACCCAAGTTCTCAAAAGAGCAATCCAATATTCTAAATGGGTCGTTTGATTTTATTGGATTGAACTACTACACTACTAGTTATGCAGCCAATGCACCTCAACGCAATGTTGTAAATCCAAGCCACACAACAGATATGTGTGTTAATCGTTCAAGTAAGTACATGCTACAAACTCAACGCTCGATGTTTTACGATTGCCATATAATTAAATTGATGTTGAAGTAAAAATTAGCACTTAATTTGTTTTAACAAGTACTGATTAAATATTTGATTTCATGGTCACTCATCAAATTATATAATAGTCGTATAACAGTTTACTATATAGTATTTCTTTTGATATTATGATTATAATTGGTTATGAAACTAATAAGAATTTGACTTGATGTGGCTGCAGACGAGCGAAATGGCATTCCCATTGGTCCAAAGGTGTGTACCAAATAAATCAATCCCTTTCCATGTACTTAATTTAATTGAAGATACAATATTGTACTAATTTGCCTATATATATATATATATATATGCTGCAGGCTGCTTCCGATTGGCTCTATGTGTATCCGAGAGGATTACACAATATTTTGCTATACACAAAGAGAAAGTATCATAATCCGCTAATTTACGTCACCGAGAATGGTAATTAAATTCTCAATATCATAATTAAGAATATATAATATGGTACTTATATTTCCTTTAAAGCTAATTAATTAAGATGATCCCCATATCACAGGAATTGATGATGCTTCATTGTCGCTGGAGGAAGCCTTTGTGGACAAGCATAGAATTGATTATTTCTATCACCACCTTAAGTATGTTAATAAAGCTATCAAGTAAGTGCTTTAACTACACACTCTATCTCTTTATATATATATATATATATATATATGAGTTTTCAACAAAATTTAAATTTATTTGGGTTTTCTCTTTTGTATAGGCATGGAGTTAATGTGAAAGGATACTTTGCGTGGGCACTAACGGACAACTTCGAATGGATTAATGGTTACACCTTTCGATTTGGTATGTACTATGTGGATTACAAGAACGGGTTGAAAAGACATCCAAAACTGTCAGCCCATTGGTTCAAAAGCTTCTTGAAGAAATAGAGTGTGTGTGCAGTGCAGTAGTCATTTATTTCGATTAGGTTTCGTTGTGTCTGTCACTATTGCTATTTGATGGGTTTGTCACGTAGCATACTTTATTTAATTATCCTTGTTGCTTTAGGAGTGGGTCTCATTGACGTTAAGTCAAACTATCTTTATTGCTTTAAGAGTCTTAGGTAGTCCGAACTCATTTTACGTATTGGACTATATTTACCTTTGTTGCTTTAAGAGTCATAGGTCAGTGTAAAGTCCTTTTACGTATTGGACTATATTTTCTGCTGTAATTTTAGTCTTTAAATACTGCATTGCTATGGAATAAAAGGTAGTCAAGAATTTGTTCAAACTTTATGTTTATATTTATAGAAACACAAGCTCCTCTGATTGATTAACCAAGGAGGTACCGCTAGAGTTGTTTTTTTTTTTCCTTAATTTCTCTACAATAGGGAAGTCAAGGAAGGGCAATCCTTATAAATTTTCAGTTCATAAACCAATTACACGTTCGGAGTCCCGAGCACGTAACAAAGTAGTATCAGAGCCAGACATGTCAGTCCAATGGTTGGAACGGCTGGGGTCTGAGATTCGCGATATGCAAGAATTAATTCACGGATTGAGTGCACAACTCATGAAGGAAGTAATTCAAGGGGTAAGTGCAGAGATTAAGGGGGTACTGTCCGAAAAGATGAGTAGTGAAGAGTCGTCTTCCTCTAAATCTGGCAAAAATAAGGGGGCCATTGGCACATCGCATGGGTCAATAAATTCAAAATTGGCTAAATTAGAGTTTCTACGCTATGATGGGACTGAAGATCCAACTAGTTGGATTTGTCGGATTGAGTAATATTTTAAATTTCAACGTACCGAAAAGCAGAATAAGGTAATGTTAAGCCATATTTTTAAGGAGGACGTAATAAATATTTCACTGGAAAATTTGAAAGAAGCCGTGTATGTTAGGTTTGGGCCTACACAATTTGAAGATTTCTATATATGGAGATCACTCAAAATTGAAACAGGCTGGTAGTGTTAAAGAATATCAATGTCAATTTGGAAAATTACTTGGTAGTGGGAAAACTTTCCCTAGTGCATCAGGTGGGATGTTTTGCAAGTGGGCTGAAAGAAAATATTAGAACCGAAGTTCAAGCTTCCAGGCCATCAACTTTAACTGCAGCTGTGGGGCTGGCTCATCTGTATGAAGCACGTCTTTTAGCTCAAAAAAATCACCTTTTTCCTATGACTCTAAACATAAGCCATTGCAGTCACAAAGCTCATATCAAGCTTCATCTCCCTCACCTAACAACAGTCCACCCGTCAAGAAGCTCACTGAAACAGAGATGAAAGAAAGACGCGAGAGAGGGCTATGCTTCAATTGTGATGAGAAGTTCTGACTAGGACATCGTCGCAAGAAGCTTTTCTTGATCAATGGCATCTACCCGGAAGAAGGGGAGGATTGAGAAGACGATTGGGCAAGGGCAGATCTAGAACCCATAGCTGACGGAGGGGACACTCCAGAAATTTCAATCAGTTGGAAATATATAAAATACTAAAATAAAAGAAAAAGAAAAGAAAGCGGAAGCGGATAGAGACATATGGGCTACATCTTGTATATTCACTGTATCAATCAATATTATATAACTCTCTATTTATAGAGAGACAATGAGTAGTGACCAAGAAACCCAAATTAAACCCTAAAATACGTAAGGAAAGAAATAAACCCTACATTACAAATTAAATAACGGAAATATAAAATATTCTAACAAAGGAAATAATATATTCTAACATCCCCCTTCAAACTCAAGGTGTAAGCTTGAGTTTGGAAAAGAGAATAAATTGAAGGCATCTGAAGTCGATGGTTGGATCAAGACAATGCCGGCGAGAAAGGCTGAAAGTGACGGCCGGAGAAATACTGGAGAATAGAGACAAGCTGCTAAAAGAATCTGGTTAAGAGCCAAGCCGCAACTGACAATGACGGTCGAAGAACGAAAACTAGTCATTAAATCCCTTGAAGGGCCAAACCACATTGTGCCAGGGTTCGCCAATAACAAAGACGAGAAAGGCTGAAAGTGACGGCCGCAGAAATACCGGAGAACGTAGATAAGCCACTAAAAGAATCCGGTGAAGGGCCAAGCCGCAACTGACAATGAGGCCGGAGAACGAAAACTAGCCGTTAAAATTCCCGTGAAGGGCCAAAACCGCATTGTGCCAAGATTCGCCAATGAATAAAGCCGTGGATCACAACAAAATTAAGAGATCATCAGAAGAGAATGCTAGAAAACACGATAGAAACATCATAAGACTTTTATTGAAAGCCACAGAAACAGAAACGTGTCTCTGATACCATGTTAAAAATAGCTCTGATACTATGTTAAAATATATATAAAATATAAAATACTAAAATATAAGAGAAAGAAAAGAGAGCGGAAGCGGATAGAGACGTATGGGCTACATCTTGTATATTCACTATATCAATCAATATTACATAACTCTCTATTTATAGAGAGACAATGAGTAGTGACCAAGAAACCCAAATTAAACCCTAAAATACATAAGGAAAGAAATAAACCCTACATTACAAATTAAATAACGGAAATATAAAATATTCTAACAAAGGAAATAATATATTCTAACACAATCAGTACGCCTTGACGGGAGTCTCAACACCCCAGATGCGGGTACGGGGACAGTGTAAAGGAGGTGGAGTTGTGATGTTGGTGGATACGGGCTCGACGCACAATTTCTTGGGCACCGGCATTGCCAGACGATTGGATCTGCGATCAAAAGTAACAGAATGTTTTGAAGTAGCTGTAGCAAATGTGGAGAGAATCCGTAGTGAGGGACGTTGTGTTGGAGTCTAGGTATGTATAAACGATGCTGAATTTGTGATGGAATTTTTTTTATTACCCATGGAGAATTGTGAAGCAGTATTGGGGGCTCAATGGTTACGGATGTTATGACCAATTATGTGGGATTTTGCTAAATTATATATGAAATTCACATGGAAGGGAAAAGAAGTGGAGTTATAGGGATTGACCATACCTAGGAGGCTAGGAATAGGTTTGTGGATTCTAAGGGAATTTGGCAGGAAGTTCAAAATCAGCAGCTGGGATTCATTTTGTTCTCAATAAATCTAGGCAATTCAATTCCCAAGGTGGTCTTAGCTCAGATAACCCGGACTTGCGTAAATTATTAGACAATTTTGCAGAAATCTTTGTGGAGTTTCAGGGCTTGCCTCCTAGGAGACAACATGACCACCGGATTCCACTCAAACCAAAAGCAGGTCCAGTCAATGTACGTCCATATCGGTATCCTCACTATCAAAAGAATGAAATTGAGAAGATAGTTTCGGGCTTATTGGAGTCAGGGGTGATTCGGCCTAGCACTTGCCCATACTCATCACCGGTCTTATTAGAGAAGAAAAGCGATTGTTCTTGTTCGTAGCGCATGTGTGTCGATTATCGGGCCTTAAACAATATCACAATCAAGGACAAATTTCCTATACTAGTGATCGACAAGCTTTTGGATGAATTACATGAGGCACAATTCTTCTCTAAATTGGATTTGAGGTTAGGTTACCGTCAAATAAGGATGCACTCCGGAGAGGTAGAAAAGATAGCATTCCGAATTCATCAAGGGCACTACGAATTCCTTGTGATGCCATTCGGGCTCATAATGCACCATCAACATTCCAAGCACACATGAATGACATCTTTTCCAAATTTGTTGCGTAATTTTGTTTTTGTTTTTGTTTTTTTAATTTTTTATTACATATTAATTTATAGTGTGAATTGGAAGGATTACCTTATTCATGTAAATAGGGTATTATAAATATTACAAGAAAACACGTTGTTTGAAAAGAGGTAGAAATCTCAATTTGGGTTAGAAGAAGTGCAATATCTCGGCCACATGATCAGCAAAAAGGGGTAATCATGGACCCCAAAAAAATAGAGTCCATGATGAATTAGCCTATTCCAAAAAATACAAAGGCTTTACAGGGGTTCCTATGATTAATGGGGCATTACTTAAAATTCATTAGGAAGTTTGGAGAAATAGCAAGGCCCCTTACTCAACTCTTAAAAAAGGATGCATTTGGGTGGTCACAATTAGCGGAGCATGCCTTCGAGGAGTTGAAGAAAGCCATGACTCGAGCTCCAGTCTTAGTGTTGCCCGATTTCTCTAAGGGGGTTTGTAGTTGAGTGTGAAGCATCTGGAAGTAGTATATGGGCTGTTTTAATGTAGGAGAGGCGACCTATTGCTTATTTCAGCCAAACTTTACAAGGGCTAAAGCTCTAATTATCAACTTATGAGAAGAAAATGCTTGCATTAGTCACAGCGGTACAAAAATGGAGACCGTACTTATTGGGCAACCATTTCATTATTTGCACCGATCACCAAAGTTTGCAATACCTATGGAAACAAGTTATCACTACTACAGCACAACATAAATGGTTGGTTAAATTGCTAGGGTATGATTTTTCGATTGAGTACAAGAAGGGGGTGGAAAATGAGGTAGCAGATGCACTTTCTAGGAGAGCGGAATACAGAGAGTTGGTTGTCATTTCTCATCCTATACCGCTTTGGTTAGAGCCCATTCAAGAAGAGATTGCTTCCAAGCCACAATTGCAAGAGTTAGTGAAGAAGATTGAGGAGGACGTAGGGCCTTGGGAGTACAAAGGAGGGCTACTATATTTCAAAAAGAGAATATACCTTGATGGAAACTCTCCTCTTATACCTATGATTATTAAGGAATACCATTCTAGCATCCATGAGGGCTTCCACAAAACAATTCACAGAATCAGGTCTATTTTTTATTGGGCTGGAATGAGGAGTCAGATTCGGAGTTTCATACAAGAATGTGATGTGTGTCAACAACACAAAGCCGCTACTACTCAACCCAATGGACTATTGCAACCTTTACCCATTCCGGAGGCGATTTGGACCAACATCTCTATGGATTTCATAGATGGGCTGCCAACTTCCAAGGGAAAGACAACCATATTTGTAGTAGTCGATAGATTGTCAAAATACAGCCACTTTACTCCAATTAGACATCCATATACAGCCCCTGTTGTGGCCCTAGTTTTCTTTGAAAATATCTTCAAGTTGCATGGAATTTCAAAAACCGTTGTGTGTGATCGTGATCCAGCTTTCACAAGCTCATTTTGGAAAAACTATTTTTGGCTTGATCAATAGAATACAATTCAATTTCAGTTCCGCTTATCATCCCCAAACCGATGGTCAAACGGAAGTAGTAAATTCGTACCATTGAAATGTATTTAATGTGTTTTAGTAGTTCCAAACCGAGTGATTGGGTTCAGTGGCTGCCATGGTTGGAATTTTGTTAAAATACACTCATCATTGGGGTGCACTCATTTTCTGGTTGTTTATGGTAGAAAGCCACCTATTTAATAAATTTCTATCTGTCCAGATAAATTTTGAACTGTTCGATACGTATCCGATCAATGTGATCATATATGACTTTTCTCAAGTAACCATATGAAGAACTGAGGGGGTGAGAGTTATCTTACATATTGTGTGTCAATAGAAAAACTGGCCTATTCATTAAAAATGAAAAAAAAAAATGGAAAAAAAAAAAAACTGCAATTGGAAGGCACAAATGCAATTGAAGAGAAAACCATAAAAACAGCCACTTACTTTGGAAGAAAAGTACATGACTAGCTAACATCTTCTTATTAGTAACAAAAACAAATTGGTCTTTTTACTTTACCTGTGCATAATTGGGAGAATTTCTTAACCAATATATATTTTTTGCTTCATAAGGCGTGGTCCATAGCCGATTGAGCTAGACCGCACAAAAAGGCATTATAGGGATTACGTTAATGAGCCACTGGATGGTGCCATTCTCCGATGCCAAGCACAATCGTAATGCCGTGCTACGTGCCCTTGATTTCATGCTTGGATGGTAACTTCTGCTTAATTTGTTTGATTGGACCCTGTATTTGTAGAATTTGTTACAATTGTTTTTTAATGTTAATTAATTTGAATAAAAATTGCAAATGGGATTGAATGGTTGAAAGCCACCCTTTAACCTATAAAAATCCTTTTTTATTTTTTTATATTTGGGTAACTTGAAATGATCAAATTATACCTTTAAATTGTAATATATTCCATGGTTTCCTAAAGGTTTATGGACCCCTTGACAAATGGTGATTATCTCCATAGCATGCAGTCTCTGGTAGGAAACAGATTGCCCAAGTTCACCTAAAAGCAAACGAAGCTGGTAAAAGGGTCATTTGACTTCATAGGAATAAACTACTATACTGCCAATTATGCAACCAACGCACCTCACCATAATTCTGGAAATGCAAGTTGGTTGACAGATTATTGGACTAATCTTTCGAGTAAGTAGATCATACAACACTTTGAACCAATCTTGATAAAAAACGTTGGAGGAATTTATTGTATTCAAAATTAATTTAACAAAGTTTTCTTATATGCATTAATTTCTTCAACTCAATTTTTATATGTTTCTTGTGGATCTATACTTATAACTAGACCGTGTTTTTTTGTTGTGGCAGCTCAATGCAACAGGATTCTCATTGGTGCTACGGTATGTGCTAAATAAATCTACATTTCTTTTTTGGTATATTGAAAGTAAAAACGTCCACATGCAGTAAAAGACATGTAATATTTGTTGGTCTTATTGACCTTACCCACACACACAAAAGAAAGGGTTTATAAGCAAATTCTCAAATAATGACCCTCCATTGATCTCTACATCGGATGCAGGCTGCTTCAGATTGGCTCCATGTCTATCCTAGAGGATTGCTGGATCTTTGCTTTACACAAAGAAGAAGTATCATAATCCACTAATCTACATTACCGAGAATGGTAATTTGTTTTTTCAATTATATATTTTCACATAAGTTAATGGGAAATATTGGGTCATTAGTTTGAATCTAAATATCTACAGCTATATATATTGTATGGATTGATGAGGCAAATAATGCCAGCTTGTTGCTTAAGTAAGCCGTTGTGGACAACCAAAGAATTGATTATTACGAGAGCCATCTTTGGTATCTTCGCAAGGCTATTAAGTAAGTGCTTGTCAATACATGTTTTTCCTTTAACTCAAATGAGTTGTCTTAACTGAAGAAGACTTGATAGCATACGTCATTTCTAAGGTTTGAATCCCCTTGAATGCAAATAACTCATTGGATCCACACCCCTAACAAAGCCATATTTAACCAATTCGAATGAAGGGGCGCGTTACACAGGTTTGAGATTTATCGTTCAAGGGCAGATACATAAAGTTGCCCTGCTTTAGATGGTTCATCGTCATTAAAAATAAATAAATACAGTTACACTTTGACGTGGCACGAAAAACAATTATTAGATTTTGGATGAATCACTATATCTCTTCTATCAATTTCCAACACCAAAAGTGTATCTTATTGGCTTTGACCTTTTCTTTTCCTTTTCTTTTCTTTTTTTTTTTTTTAACAGAAAAGGCGTAAATATTAAAGGATACTTTGCATGGTCGGACAACTTCGAATGGGATTCAAGTTATATAGTTCGGTTTGGCATCAACTATGTAGACTACGAGAACGGACAGGAAAGATACCCTAAGCATTCAGCTCGTTGGTTCAAGAAATTCCTCGAGAAATAGACATGACGATGCCCATATAATTCCAATCAACAAACTAAAAATATAATTTCTTCTCCATCTTTATGCTCTTTTGAATAATGTGAATATTGTTTGTGTACATACTCAATTATTGATTGATGTATATTATAACTAATTGGATATTATCTAGTTCAAATGAACTCAAATAAACTAGAGATGATCATAATTCTAAATCATAATCCATAAAGATCCACAGCAATTAAGGATCAACCCTTATCCATTATTTATTGATTGCTGTATATTATAAATAATTGAATATTATCTAGTTTAAATGAACTGAATATGATCATAATTCTAAATCATAATAAATAGATCAATCCTTATCCATATTTAAAATCTCTATAAAAAAGGCTAGCTAGTGAAATTGATTGAGAGGATAATTAAGCATCTCTGGGAATCTTCTAATGATATATATATATATATATAATGGGAAATCGATCACATCACATCACTCAACTTAAAATCTTAAATTTATAAGTTTGAATCCAATTATATTATATTAGAGGAAACTAAACTAAATTTCAATTAATAAACAGGGAAAACTAAAAAAAAAAAAAAAAAGGCAAGTTGTCAGGAATTATTTATGGATTGAGATACACAACAATTATTGATTGTTATATATTATAACTAACTGAATATTATCTAGTTCAAATGAACTGGAGATGATCATAATTCCAAATCATAATCCATAAAGATCCACAACAATTAAGGATCATTATTTATTGATTGCTATATATTATAAATAACTGAATATTACCCAGTTCATTTAATGAACGGAGATGATCATAATTTTAAATCATAATCCATAAAGATCCACATCAATTAAGGATCATTATTTATTGATTGCTATATATTACAAATAACTACATATTATCCAAGTTCATTTAATGAACGGAGATAATCATAATTCTAAATCATAATCCATAAAGATCATAATTTTAAATAACTGGATATTATCTAGTTCAAATAAACAGAAGATGATCATAATTTTAAATCATAATCCATAAAGATCCATAATTATCCATTATTTAAAATCTCTATAAAAAGGGCTAGCTAGTGAAATTGCTTGAGAGGATAATTCAGCAAAAGCGGAACGCATGGCATTCGAGAGGTACCTAGTTTTGGGTCTTTTAGTTCTTCATGTCTCATTGACAAACACCATTGCTGTTAGACCAAACCATTACAGTACTGCTTCGCTCAGCCGGAGCAGTTTCCCGGAAGGTTTCATTTTTGGGACGGCATCAGCGTCTTATCAGGTATGCCCCAGATTTCTATATATATATATATAGTTTTTCTGACATTTCTCAAGCATATATATATATATGCATGATGATGTGTGTTGTTTGTAATTCCAGTTTGAAGGTGCTGCAAAAGAAGATGGTAAAGGGGCATCTATATGGGACACTTACACCCATACATATCCAGGTCTCTCTTCTCAAATTAAATGAAATTTTGACTTACAAATACGTATGTTATAGATATTGTGTGGAATAGATTCATCGCTCAAAAGGAGAAAAAAAAATAACAAAACAAAAAGATATATATATATCCCCCAAACCTAAGCAGAGAAATACCCACAAAGGGGTTTTCTTTTAAACGCCGAAGGCAATCAGAATTGTTTAACTCCCTTTTTAATTTTTTTTTTTTTTTTTTTTTTTTCATAACTGAATATTCAAGTTAAAATCTTCAAACTACAACACTAGTTGTCTATATTATGGAGTATGGTGGTGAGGCATATTTGATATTTTTAGTTAATTTAATTTTGACCTCAATTATTAGAGCAGAAAACTCCTTATCTAAATACTATATATTTTGCAATGAAATTGCAGGTAAGATAACGGATCATAGTACTGGAGATGTAGCTGTTGATCAATATCACCGCTACAAGGTATGGTACCATGGTGCACGCACAATATAAAAGAAACAAAGAAAATTAAGAAACTCACATTAACTCCTAGTTGTCAATTAATTTCAAAGATATATATATCCTTGATAATTTTTTAACATTTAATATTCTCTAAATTATTTATGATACAGGAAGATGTTCACCTTATGAAGAAAATGGGTTTAGATGGATACAGATTGTCAATCTCATGGTCCCGAGTTTTACCAAGTAAGTTTCCCATTTCTCATTTGCATCAATCCATTCTTTGTCATAAAAGTTCATACAAAAAAAAAAAAAAAATATGCAACATCTTCCTTTGTGACAGATGGAAAGCTAAGTGGGGGTGTGAATAGGGAAGGAATTAAATACTACAACAACCTCATCAATGAGCTCCTAGCCAAAGGTCATATATATTCTTTTATTTTTTTTAATTTTTTTTTTATAATGGCAAAGATCATATATATATATGCTCATGATTTACGATCTATAGTTAATTAGTATATATAATTGAATGCAGGTGTAAAGCCTTTTGTGACACTCTTCCACTGGGATCTTCCCCAAGCCTTAGAAGATGAGTATGGCGGTTTCTTAAGTCCTCAAATTGTGTGAGTCACGAATTACTTATAAAAATGGTTCTCTATTCACCTCATTAACGGACTTTCACATATTATTAATATCACGATCATTGTTTTAAGTTGAGAACTCATTTTCAAGGGAAAAAGGAAAAGAAAAAAAAAACTATATTTACCTCTCAATTTATCACATAATTTATGATGTTCTCCTTAATTTTTATTTTTTTATTTTTTTATTTTATTTTATTTTATTTTATTTTTTTTAATTTAGTTAATGTACCATACCGATCTAATATTGGGATTACAATGTCCTTGATCAGTGCTTTTGTCCTTTAGAGGCAAAATGGGGACATTGTCGCGTAATAGTAGATTTGTAAGGTACATTATTGAAATTGAAAGATTAAAGGAGATATTGTAAATTGCATGGTAGAATGAAGAAGATAAATTTAGTTTTTCAAAAAATAAAATGAAAATGGAGAACCCAAGATGATGGATGCTAATTAATACTCTTCTGTACTGTTCATACTTGAGATTGCAAACATTTTGGGAGGATCCACATTCGATCAAGAACTTCATTTATTTTCTCTTATGTTTAATTCCACTAAGAGCATTCATAGTGGTTTATGTATATTGTTATGCAAAATGGCTAATCGAAACCCACTTTATCAAATTATCTATTTTTTAAAATTTATTTATATCATTTAAATTTTTTATTTTTTTTTATAAGGATTATACTTTTTCTAAAGATCCTACTTTTCAACTTTTTGGAAAAAGATATGTGCAGAGAAAAATAGTAGGAGAAACATTTAAAAAAAAAAGAGATGTGGAGAGAGAAATAGTATATTAATGAAATGCATGTGTGAAAGCTACATGTGGTGAATTGTTCACAAATGCAAAAAATATATATATTTTACATTGAGATGCATAGTCCAATGTAGAGGATTTTTTAGTGTTTTGCTTATCTATTTTAGATAAAAATAGGAAATGGCTAAGTCATTGTAAGTACTCTAAGACAGTCATTTATTTTACGTTATTGGCCTGTTAACAATATGAAACATTTTGCAAGTTGGACTCTGTTTCATTTATTGGTTTAGCCTTACAGATCATATAATTGAATGAACTTAAAAATTTCCTTGCTCGAATTAATTATAAATAAGTGGATCAAGCTTGAATTTTTTAGTTGAAAGTGGATTTGGATTTACTAGGATTGGAATACATGTCTCTTATGTTCCTTTATGAAATAAAGGGTCAGTTTAGTTTCAATTAAAACTGAACTTAAGCAATTCTTAAACAACTGCACTCTCAAGTCAAGTTCTGAATAAATTTTTTTGTTGTTGTTTATTCTTGTATAAATAAAAGCCATGATTTTCGGGACTATGCTGAGCTTTGCTTCAACGAATTTGGTGATCGAGTGAAGAACTGGGTTACCATAAATGAGCCAACGTCTTACAGTTTAAGTGGTTATGAAGGCGGGTCATTTGCACCAGGTCGATGTTCTGATCGGAATAATTGCGCTGCCGGAAATTCTAGCACGGAGCCATATTTGGTGATACACCACGAGCTTCTTGCTCATGCAGCCGCCGTTGAAGTGTACAGGCAAAAATATCAGGTTCTATATATAAATTGAAATCAAAATGTTTATTGTATATCGTAAATAATATTCACCATGTGTCAATTATAGATAAGTGATGGAAAATTATTTCATATTATAATCATAAATAATGTGAATTACCACACTTTTATCCAACTACTATTTCATGCCACTAAAATGTTAAATATTTGTAGGCAAAACAAAAAGGGTGTATAGGGATAGTGCTAGTAGCAAGCTGGGCGGAGCCATACTCTAACACTAGGGAAGATCGTAATGCAGCACTCCGAAACCTTGATTTCGTGTTTGGATGGTAAATGATCCTTCAATTTTTTTTTTTTGGTGATATTTTACTATTTTTTTATTACAATATATATATATGAGTAAGCTTTATTGAAAACCTAATAAATAAAAAAATAGAGAACATAAGGGTACAGCAATATGGCACTACGATCCCTCAAATAGAGGGAATAGAATTCCCGAAGCTTCAAAATTTTATTTTATTATCTATTTAAAAGAAACTCATTGTAGATTATCACATTAGCTTGTGAATAATTTTATAGTAAAATTATTGTAGGTTAATGGACCCTTTGACAAATGGTGACTATCCACGTAGCATGCAATCTCTTGTCGGAAACCGATTACCCAAGTTCTCAAAAGAGCAATCCAATATTCTAAATGGGTCGTTTGATTTTATTGGATTGAACTACTACACTACTAGTTATGCAGCCAATGCACCCCAACCCAATGCTGTAAATGCAAGCCACACAACAGATATGTGTGTTAATCGTTCAAGTAAGTACATGCTACAAACTCAACGCTCGATGTTTTACGATTGCCATATAATTAAATTGATGTTGAAGTAAAAATTAGCACTTAATTTGTTTTAACAAGTACTGATTAAATATTTGATTTCATGGTCACTCATCAAATTATATAATAGTCGTATAACAGTTTACTATATAGTATTTCTTTTGATATTATGATTATAATTGGTTATGAAACTAATAAGAATTTGACTTGATGTGGCTGCAGACGAGCGAAATGGCATTCCCATTGGTCCAAAGGTGTGTACCAAATAAATCAATCCCTTTCCATGTACTTAATTTAATTGAAGATACAATATTGTACTAACTTGCCTATATATATATATGCTGCAGGCTGCTTCCGATTGGCTCTATGTGTATCCGAGAGGAATACACAATATTTTGCTATACACAAAGAGAAAGTATAATAATCCGCTAATTTACGTCACCGAGAATGGTAATTAAATTCTCAATACCATAATTAAGAATATATAATATGGTACTTATATTTCCTTTAAAGCTAATTAATTAAGATGATCCCCATATCACAGGAATTGATGATGCTTCATTGTCGCTGGAGGAAGCCTTTGTGGACAAGCATAGAATTGATTATTTCTATCACCACCTTAAGTATGTTAATAAAGCTATCAAGTAAGTGCTTTAACTACACACTCTATCTCTTTATATATATATATATATATATATATATATATATGAGTTTTCAACAAAATTTAAATTTATTTGGGTTTTCTCTTTTGTATAGGCATGGAGTTAATGTGAAAGGATACTTTGCGTGGGCACTAACGGACAACTTCGAATGGATTAATGGTTACACCTTTCGATTTGGTATGTACTATGTGGATTACAAGAACGGGTTGAAAAGACATCCAAAACTGTCAGCCCATTGGTTCAAAAGCTTCTTGAAGAAATAGAGTGTGTGTGCAGTGCAGTAGTCATTTATTTCGATTAGGTTTCGTTGTGTCTGTCACTATTGCTATTTGATGGGTTTGTCACGTAGCATACTTTATTTAATTATCCTTGTTGCTTTAGGAGTGGGTCTCATTGACGTTAAGTCAAACTATCTTTATTGCTTTAAGAGTCTTAGGTAGTGTGAAGTCCTTTTACATTTTGGACTATATTTACCCTTATTGCTTTAAGAGTCATAGTCAGTGTAAAGTCCTTTTACGTATTGGACTATATTTTATGCTGTAAGTTTAGTCTTTAAATGTTGCATTGCTATTGAATAAAAGGTAGTCAAGAATTTATTCAAACTTTATGTTTATAATATGCTCATAATTTACGATCTATAGCTAGTATATATAATTTAATATTGTAGGTGTAAAGCCTTTTAATTATGACACTCTTCCACTGGGATCTTCCCTAAGCTTTAGAAGACGTGTATGGCAGTTTCTTAAGTCCTCAAATTATGTGAGTGGCTTATTACTTTTATGGTTCTCTATTCACTTGATTTACAAACTTTTACATGCATATTAATATCGCGATCATAGTTTTAAGTGGAGAACAATTTTTCGAAGGAAAAAATAAAAGGGAGAAGTGATATTTATCCCCCTCAATTTATCACTCAATTTGCAAGGTTTCTCCCATTCTTTTAATTTGGTTAATGTACCTTACTGATCTATCATTGAGATTTCTGTTTGTACGTAATATCTGGTTTTCTAGTTGGGGATTGTGGTTTTGTGGTTGGGGGTGATTTCTTTGGCTGTGGTTTTCTTGGGTCAATTGGGTCATTTGGGAGATGTGTTGGTTGTGTTGTTCTTGCTTCGGGTGTCTTTGGATTGCTGTTGGGTTTACTCATTGAGAGTGGCAAGGGAGAAGGGAAGAAAACCATAAGTTAAAAACAATAAATAAATAAATATATTGCAAAATAATATTTTAAAAAAGTAGAGAGTGAAATAGATAATTTGTTGGAGTTTGAATTGAAAAGATAAGAATTAAAATAGAAAAATGTATTTTTGGTATCTAAAATAACTAGTGTTGCTAGAGATGTTCTTATGGGATAAGTGTTTCTATCCTAGTCTCAATGGTCCAGTTCCAACTGAAACTGGACCTAAACCAATTCCTAAATAAATGCACACTCTGAAGTCAAGGTCTAAATAATTTGCTAATTCTTTTTTACGTGTATTTTTGTTAAAAAAAAAAAAAAAGTGATGATTATCGGGACTATGCTGAGCTTTGCTTCAAGGAATTTGGCGATCGGGTGAGGCGTTGGATTACAATAAATGACCCAACAAGCTACTGTGTTGGTGGTTATGCAAGTGGGTTCTAAGCACTGGGTTCGATGTTCTAATTGGCAAAATTTGAATTGCACAAATGGAAATTCCAGTACAGAGCCATATTTGGTGACACACCACGAGCTTCTTGCTCATGCAGCTACCGTTAAATTATACAAGCAAAAATATCAGGTTCCATATATAAATTGAAAGCAAAATATTTAATTAATGTATATCCTAAACAATATTCACCATATGCGCCGTATGTGCAAGCAAGACAGAAAGGGTGAATAGGGATAACGCTAGTGATAGGTTGGATGGTGCCATACTCTAACGCCAAGCATAATTGTAATGCTGCAATACGAGCCCTTGATTTCTGGTTTGGATGGTAAGTGTTGCTTAATGGTTTTTTTTTTTTTTTTACCAATTATCGATACTAGAGTTAGTTGAGACTGTCATATCAGTACTATCAGATAAAAATGTGATTTCTAACATCACTATTTTTTTTTTCTTTTTTTTTTTCTTACTATGAAAAATCTATGAGATTTTTTTTTCTAATAAATACAAGCAGAACATAAGGGTGCAATAAGCCCCCACAACCCCTCAAATAGCATGAATAAAATCTTCTCAATTTCTTACATTAATAATATACATGGTATCATGTTATTTAAACTAACAACGGCTCTGGGGTAAACGAGGCCATTACTTGAGTAGTTTTTTTTTTTTTTTTTTTTTGACCAATTCTACATTGTAACATTAGTTTGTAAATCAAAAGTTATAATATTCTAAGTATAAATGGACAAACCCAATTTATGTTTTAAAGTACAATGGATTAAAAGCTTTTATCAAATTGCCAAATGCGAAAAATCCAATAAGTTCAATAACTTTTCAGGTTGAATTAAGAAATGCCCAAAAGTTGAATTAAGTCACCAATACAAGTAAATGTTTACTATATTAATTTCTAGGCACGACATTTATTATATCAATGGATTATTGCAGATTTATGGAACCCTTGACCAATGGTGACTATCCACATATCATGCGATCTATTGTTGGAAACCGATTACCCAAGCTCTCAAAAGAGCAATCCAATATTGTAAATGGGTCGTTTGATTTTATTGAATTAAACTACTATACCTCTAATTATGCAGCCTATACACCTCAACACAATGCTGTAAATGCAAGCTACACAAAGGATATGCATGTTAATCTTTCAAGTAGATGGTACAAAACTCAACGTAACGCTTGAAGTTATGATTATGATTTGCTTTTGAACTCATAAAAATTATACCATGCCTTTTGGATGCGGCTGCATTCGAGCGACATGGGATTTTCATTGGTTCAAAGGTGTGTACCAAATAAATCAATCCCTTTTCTTGTACTTTAATTGTAGATGCAATATAGTACTAATTTGTCAAGCTAACATGCACAAATACTTTAATTTTGAGCTTATCCTCGGATTTGCTAAGGTGATGTATTGCAAATTTTGTTAGATTATTAATTAAATGATTAAATCAATTATTTCCTATCAACTTAAACTTTTGATATTAGTAGTAATTGAATTTAGTATTATAGAAAAAGTCATGATTTCAAACATTGTCACCATTCACATTCACCATCAATTTCAATTAAATAATCTACATGTTAGGTTTGAGGCCACACGTTAGAGTAAGTGTTAAACTATTAATTAAATGATTAAACCAACAATTTTCTATCAACTAAAACTTTTGAAATAAGTGATGATTTAACAAATCTTGACTCGGATCATACATATCAAAATAAGTTATAGCTTTACGTTAATTATTACTTCCCATTGCTTGGGTTGATACATCTTAATTAGTCGACATAAAAGGCTCGACAAAATTCTCTGGTAAAACTCCTAATTACCAGCTCCATTTCTTTAAATTATCGCAATAATGCAGGCTGCTTCTGATTGGCTCTATGTATATCCAAGAGGAATATGAGATCTTTTGCTATACATCAAGACAAGGTATCATAATCCACCAATTTACATCACAGAGAATGGTGATTAAATTCTCAATGCCATAGTTAAGAATATATAATATGGTAGTTATATTTCCTTGAAAGCTACTGAATTAAGATCCCCATATCACAGGAATTGATGAGTTCAATGACGCCTCAATGTCGCTTGAGGAAGCCCTTGTCGAAAACCATAGAATTGATCATTACTATCGCCATCTTTTCTACCTTAATCGAGCTATTAAGTAAGTGCTTAATTAACAAGACTCTCTCTCTTTGTCTCTCTCTCTCTCTCTCTCTCATTTGAAGTTCCTCTTTAATTTGTATAGGGATGGGGTTAACGTGAAGGGATATTTTGCGTGGTCACTATTGGACAACTTCGAATGGGCTAATGGTTACACCGTTCGATTTGGCATCAACTACGTGGATTACAAGAACGGGTTGAACAGACACCCAAAACTGTCAGCACATTGGTTCAAAAGCTTCTTGAAGAAACAGACATAATATCCATGCATGTGCTCCTTGAATATATATAATGTCACAGTTCTTTAGGTGCATCCAGACCCATATGCTTGTCTAGTAATGAATTGCTTTATATGTAGTACATTAGAAAGCCCTTCTCCTAATTAATGGCGTTAAGCATGTCCTAATCAGTTGAAAACTTTTTGTTCATATGTGATACATGCATATGGCATGCTGGCGAAATACTTGCATATGATTACAGTCTAGAAGCACCAAGTAACATACCATTCACGCGTGAATAGGGACATGTCAATAGTGTTACTGTTTACAAGTCCTTATTCACGAGTAAATAAGGACCTTTAAACAGTAACACTATTCACATGTGAATATGGACGTTTAAACAGTAACACTATTCACACTTACATGTATTGACCGTTTTACAGACGAAAAATAATGAATTTTGTCTAAATATGGAAAGTGTTGGATTCAGATTGAATGGTTTGTAACTACCTTACGTACCTTAACTTAGGTAAAGGATTTGTATATATAGAATATTCAGTTACAAAGGATAATGAAGTACCTCATGAGTATTTATATAACAAGATGATCATGTAGTAGACATATTCTTGACAAACTTTGTTTTTCAATGACCAATACCAAACTAAGATGCATATGTTTCTTGCTAGCCATATCATATGCGCTGAGTGATAGATTTGTTGGTGGAAGAAAATAGTCAGTTAAGCATAAAGGAACTATCAAAACTATTGAGGTCATACTGAATATTAAATTTTTCTTATTTTTATTTGATTCAAGATAATCTTCATCTCTTTTCTTTTTCTTTTTAGTCGCTATATAATATTTTTGGAAAAATTTCAAGCTTGCTTATCCATGGTCTACTAAAATCGTTGCAGGATATGAATGGTGATGTAATAGACTGTATAAATATTTACCAACAACCTACTTTCGACCATCTATTACTCAAGAATCATATTGTTAGAAAATTAATATGCACAGCAAAATGGAACAGTACTTTATTTGCACAGCAATCAAATGCTCCAATGAATTTCTTCCTTTTCCCAGTGATGGAATACACTACCAGAAATATTACTGGAGTAATATTCACAAAATCCACAGTCTAAGAGTACCACCAATGAAAAATATATTGAAAGAGAGAGTCGTTTTCTGTTTTTCTTTTTCATACGTCTCTCAAACCATTCTCTATAGGAGAGTATTTATACTATCACCCATTTAAATGAAGATAGCAGTTTTGTTTTTAAAAATAACTGACAATGTCAGTTTCCTACTTACAAGCTAAATGTTGTATTACTTGGTTTTGTACACGTAGAGGCGTGCCTTTTGTGGACGCCTTATCTTATTTTCAACACATATTATACAGGTTGCTTTATTATTGTCTCACGTGTTCCCTTGTTTAAACGATGTGTATAATTGATAACACAGTTAAAACGTATAGCTACAAATTTTATAATTTTTACAGTTTTTCTTCTTTTTGGGTGAGCTGTCACTTCATATGATGGTGTTAAGTCCAAGAAAAACAAAGACCTAGCTATGATTGATCATTACTATGAAATGCTTTAGAAATTTTGCGTTTGGGGCTTTATTCGAGCAATTGAGGAATAAGACTAACATATATAGTAATTTGTTTGTTGTTAATCAGATGAAACCAAAGTCCATTCCAAATGTAACAAAAGGAAAATTCAACGATGCTGAGATGTTTCAAGGTTTCCTTGATATTGGGGAATGCCCTAAAGGAACAATCCCAGTTAGACATGCACAAGAGGATGAATATTATGCACATCGTGCTTTACCCTCAGTTCCACGTCGAATAAACCTTAATCTCCAACATGAGGATTATGGTTTCAGAGGTACTAGGGTATGTATTATCATGACAAACTAATTTTTTTTTTTTTTTTTTCTTTTGTACATATATATAAATTATATTTTAAATCAGTACGCTAGAGTTGGTCTGGCGGGTGGCAGCTACCTAGGAGGACATGCATTAATTAACGTATGGAACCCTATGACAAAACATGTGAAGTCAGCATTGCTCAAATATGGCTTAGATCAGGTCCTTCAAATCCAGAAAACACCATTGAAGCTGGATGGATTGTAAGTTTGACTAAATATTGTTCTTCCTTGAAAGATAAACGTCAATTAAGTTTAACAATTGCTTTTGATTTTGAGTGTAAATCTAAATGTTGAAACAATTAGAAACTTTCGGATTTCAATTGTGGGGAAGAAAATTGATGTCATAATGAAATTCAAAACATAAATGTAAAATACAGATCAAGCATTTTGAGGATAATTTCTCACCAATAATTTTATGATTTCCAGGGTTAATTTGAAGGACGTGAATAAAACCAAGTTATACATACACTAGACTGTAAGTTGGCGTATTTCTTTTCATGATATAACTTAAATCAACATTAGGAATTAATCCCCATCAAAGCACTATTATATATTACATACATGCTACCATATTCAAGATTGGTGGTTCAGTGATCCCAAAAAAAATTTCAAATTGGTCAGGTACACACTAGCTAGAGCATGGGGGTTTGAATCCTGCATTAATGGAAATCTCAATGCCTAATTCGTGTAAACCACAATAGGTCTCATTGATGTTCTGATGGGGTTAGGTTAGCCTATAAACCAATCGGATTTAAGGGATCACTTGCTATTTTTACCATCTAGGCTCCTCTTGTGTTACCCCCTCCTACCCTTTTGAATAGAAAAAAATAAAATAAAAATAAATTGCATACATGCTTGTGAAACGAAGAGATCATCTCAAGTTTCAAGCTAATCCTTAGTATGCATGCACGTGTCAAATCGCTAATCAAGCTACAGATGTGGTTGTAAGAGAGATGGAGGCCAAACAACTGGGTGCTACAATCTCGACTGTCCTGGTTTCGTGCAAGTAAACCATAAAGTTGCACTTGGTTCTTTCATAAAGCCTGTTTCAACCTACGGTGCGAAACAATACGAAATGAGGTTTCAAATATATAGGGTAAATTCTCTTTACATTTTTGGTGTAAATTCATTTTTCTATTAGAGTAAATTGTCTATACATATTTCTCACTAAATTTCCCAACTTATCTGCTTCAATCGTCTGATGGGCATTGGTGGGTAAAAGTGCAAGATCAGGTACTTGGATATTGGCCTAGCTCCATCGTCCCAAAATTACAAAACGCTGCTGCCAAAGTTAGCTGGGGTGGGCAAATTTATGACTCATGGCAAAATGATCGTCACACATCAACTCAAATGGGGAGTGGGCATTTTCCGAGTGAAGGCTATGAAAAAGCAAGTTATTTTCGCAATATTCAATACATGGATATCAAAGGAAATCTCATTGATGTTGATTCGAAAGCTCTGGTACCATATGTAACAGCTCATATATGCTATGATGTAAAAGAAGCAAATGGTAACAATGGAGGCTATAGAACCCATTTCTATTTTGGGGGTCCTGGGTTTTTAGCAAATTGTTATTAATTAGAAGGGGAATTAGAAAAATTGCTATTATTAGTACCAATAAATCACATATTAGAGGGATCAAAATGTCTGGAAAATAATATCACCACATGCAACGTGTATAATCCCATTTTTGTATTTTCATTAATATCCTTAATTCACAAGTTCAAATCTACTCATTCCATAAGTTTGTGTGCATATACCTAATTTTTAAATGAAGTTGGCAAAAGGTCAGAAGCATGTAAATTTGCTCTGTCCATAAGCACCTAATAAAATCTCCATGCTACAGTGACACCAAATTGTTCAAGATCAACTAGTTGAAAATTATGCAAATGTTGGACGAAAAATTAATGTGGCCATTATATATATATATATATATATATATATATATATATATATGTCTTCAAAATGTAATTGTTAATTTCCTTTTGGCTACAAGTGGTTCTATTTCATACTTTAACAAGGGAAGTTTCTCGCGCACACACTGTTTTGGCTACAAGTGGTTCTCTTTCATACTTTAACAAGGGAAGTTTCTCGCGCACACACTCTTTTGGCTACAAGCGGTTCTATTTCATACTTTAACAAGGGAAGTTTCTCGCACACACTGTTTTGGCTACAAGTGGTTCTATTTCATACTTTAACAAGGGAAGTTTCTCGTGCACACACTATTTTAAACATGGCAAACTAGAAGTTCGAAAGCCCATCAAACAAAACTCTCTAGAATTGATATGAGGTGTGGCTTTGATACCCACTCAACCAGGGAAGTTTGCCTCTTGTGAAACCCCCAAAAAGTTAATGTCACGATATGCGGCATATATTAACATCTGCACATCAAAGTTATAATTAGAGCTCATTGAAATCACTTATAAAGCTCAATATCTCATATTAAAGAACCAATGTAGGATTTAACATTCACACAACATTTTCATAATCCACCTACCTAATGTGGGAATAATTTATGAGGTATCACAATCGGCCCCACTCAAATATTTGATTTCATCATTAGGGTTCACGTCACGATACAAAGCCCATGTTACTAGGTTGCTCTAGTACCATTTGTCATGACCCAGAAAAAATGTTAACCACATCTACACAATGACACCAAGAACTAGTCAAAGTTAGATTGCATGTGACGACTCAGGGAGTTTATTAATAGTAATTAACCTGCAATGTAACCTCCCGATAAATAATTAGGGTTAAGAGTACCCTAATTATAACCTAGGATGTTTGGAAGAAGTGACTTATTTTAGGATTTTTGTGGATTTTGGGTTTCACCAAACGTTAAGTGAGGAAAACCAAATGATCGATACAACTCTAGCCACAATCGTTCAACTCGAGAACTAACGTTTGAAGACGGTTATAAGTGATTAATTTTGCACGTCCTCCCTACCCTTCAGAGTGTACATGGTACATCTTTCAATGTGTATTTTCAACCATTTTGTCTCATTTGGCCACCTCCAACCTTTGGAAACCCTAAGAAGAGAGAGAGAGAGAGAGAGAGAGAGGGGTAGAGGATATATTCTATAAAAATTACAATCTATAAAAATTGATTGATGTAAAAGGAATAGGATATATTCTGAACGATGTAAACGGGATACACGAAATTGGACTCCTAATGTTCTCTTGGTGCATTCAATGAATAGGAGCTATATATATATATCTAATTAATGATGTCACCTCTACATATTCATTTGGTGACATAATACATATCATTATATCTATAAAATAAAATACCGACTATAAAATAATTTATCTCTATTTCACTTAAAGTGGAGACGAATTTTTTATTTTTTATTTTTTTGACATATACACACATGAGAGGGAAAGGGTGATTCGAATTAATGACATCCGCCTCATGAGACGTGGTCGGTGGTTTCCAACCGATTAAGCTACCCCTTAAGGACAAGTGGAGACGATCTTTGTCTCATACGGGCTCGCCTATTTTAAAGATTTCCTAGGTAGTGCATTAAATGCATGACAAGAGCAAGTAGTTGAAGTTTAAAGATCTCTTGCAATAATTGGGTGTCTACATTATTTGCAATTGTAAGAGGGTTTTGATTGGCTCATCAGAGAAAAAACTAAGAATTTAACAAATCGAAGGTTTTTGTTGTCTAAAAAATGCCCTAAATTAAAGTACAAAAAGTCGATCGGGAGCTCTGATTCATGCTAAACCCTAGCCATCTGATTTTACATTACATCGTAAGAATTATAGATATAAATGGATTCTATGGTAGTTTCATCTAATTGACTAAATCTAATTGCGAATTCAATTAACTTAATCAATTGCCGGCCGCCGGCATTGACTACCTAGCTGGGCACAATCGGCACACATTTGGAAGCAGGAATAGCCGGCGAGATCCGACCTTAGTATCTCATGCATGCGGTAGTTAAAAACTACTGCGTTTTGGGCACTAATCTAGCATTAAACAAAAACTAATGGACAATAATATGCTTCCCTTGATCCGCGTTTTAAAGAAATAATATATAATACATTAAATATTAAAATAATCAATAATTTAAAAAATAAAATATTAAAAAACTAAAACGATTAAAAAAACTCAAAAAAGAAAAAAAAAAATCAAAATGAGAATAAAAGGGGTGGCTCCAGCACCCCATTTTAGGCCAAGAGCCACCCCCATGGCCGGTATGGGGGTGGACGAACCAGCTCCATGGTCTTTTGGGGTGGTCCGACCACCCCTAAAAAGCCAAAACAAAAAGGTTTGGGTTTTGAGGGTGGTCCGGGGTGGCCGGACCACCCCCAAAGGCCTTGGGGGTAGCTCGGCCACCTCCATATCAGCCATAGGGGTGGCCGAAACCACCTCTAAGAGCATTCCCAATGAAGGAACCAAATTTTTATGCAAAATAGCTCCTCAAAACTCACTTATATCTAATTTAGCTAATGAATTTTTAAATAGATCCACATCCGATTAGAAGTTTTGGAAAAGTGAGAAAAGTTTTGGAAAAAAGAGAACATGTAGAGAAAAAGTAGGAAAAGATTTGGGAAAAAGAGAAAACAGGTGACAGAAATAATAAAAAATAAAATGGCTCCCTTAAAAAATGTTGCTACATTTAGCTTTTTCTTTAACTCTTCCAATCAAATATCTATTTTACATTTTCTTTTAGCTAATCAAATATAGGGGTTTTTTAAACATTTGAAGAGTCATTTTAGATAAAAGTAATATTTGGCTCTTCTATTGTGAATGCTCTAGGCTTAAAACCCAAACCATTTTGATTTTGTTTTTTGTTTTGGCCTTTTGGGCCAAAAGCCATGGGGGTGGTTCCAGCCCCCCCTTTTAATTATTTTCATTTTGATTTTTTTTTTTTTAATATTTTATTTTGTAAATTATTGACTATTTTAATATTTAATGTATTATATGTTATTTCTTTAAAATGCAGATCGAGGAAAGCATATTATTGTCCATTAGTTTTTGTTTGATGCCAGATTATTGCCCAAAACGCGACCGCATGCAAGCCGGATCTAATCGGCATGCCCACAAACGACACTGGAAAAAAACCAACGCATGAAGTCAGGATTAATTGCTCCTTAATTAAAAATTAAAAGAAAACTTATTTATTGTAAATTTTGAGGTGACAGCATGCGTGGGTTATTATATTGTATATCTTGTAATTATTTGTCTCTCTTTTTTCTAGTACAATTAAATAAACTACTTTAATGTTATATGCAAATAGAAGGACAACTAAAAACCTGATTTATATTGCCCTTATTATGATATGAAAAAAAGGGCAGGCAATATTTAATTAACATGTCGTCCTTTTTTTGTTTTTTAACTAAATTATGTAGTACTACTTCTCTATAAAGGAGGCTAGTCAAATTGCTTGAGAGACGAGTTGAGAGGATAAGAAAAAGTAGTATGGCATTTCAGAGGTACCTAGTTTTGGGTATCTTACTTCTTCATGTCTCATTAATGAACACCATTGTTGTTAGCCCAAACCATTACAGTACTGCTTCGCTCAACCGGAGCAGTTTTCCAGTAGGTTTCATTTTTGGGACGGCGTCATCATCTTATCAGGTACGTAAGTCCCAGTTTTCTATATATATAGTTTTTCTGAGATTTCTCAAGCATATATATATGCATGGTGATGTGTATTGTTTGTAATTCCAGTACGAAGGTGCAGCAAAAGAAGGTGGTAGAGGGCCATCTATATGGGACACTTTCACCCATAGATATCCAGGTCCTTCTTTCATCTCTCTCTTCTCAAATTATTAAATAAAACGAATTGAAACGGGTAATTAATGATGAATTTCCGCCACAATCATGGGTGATTTACCACAATATGGGTGAATATTTGCTGTTTTTAGTTAACTAATGACCACAATTATTAGAGCAGAAGTTAAACTCCTTATTTACATCCTAAATACTATATTTTCCATTGAAATTTCAGGTAATATAACGGATCATAGTAATGGAGATGTAGCTGTTGATCAATATCACCGCTACAAGGTATATATATATCTTTGATGATTTTGTAACATTTAATATTTTCTAAATTTTTTATGATACAGGAAGATGTGCACATTATGAAAGAAATGGGTTTAGATGCATACAGATTCTCAATCTCATGGTCCCGAGTTTTACCAAGTAAGTTTCACATTTACTTCATTCTGCTCTTTTTTTTTTTTTCTTTTTTTTTTTTTTGAATATTAATTAAATAATAAAATTAATTATTTTTAGGGGAAGCTTCACTTTAGCCCCTGAACTTCTATCCGATTTTACAAACCCCTAAACTTCTAAATTTCTCATTTTAGACTCTTGAACTTTCAATTACTCTCAATTAGAATCATTCCGTTAATTTTAGCCGTTAAAAATACAAAAAAAAAAAGACCAAAATGTCCTTGATTTTCATTTTTAAAAAAATAAAAAACGTTTTAGAAATTGAAATTTTATACAAAAGTCAGAGGTATAAACGTCATGTAACATTTAAAATCTGACGGAATGGTTCACATTAAGAATAATTGAAAGTTCAAGAGTTTAAAATGAGAGATTTGAAAGCTCAAAGAGGGTTTATAAAATCGAGTGAGTTTAGGAAGTTAAAGTGAAGTTTACCTTTATTTTTATTAATTAACTTAAATTTTTAAGATAAGATCAAAACTAATGTCACAAGTTAGAACAGATGCGGGTGGGTTTGTTCTTTCTTTGTGACAGCTGGAAAGCTTTGTGGGAGTGTGAACAAGGAATTAAATACTACAATGATCTATTCTTTCATTGTGACAGCTGGAAAGCTTTGTGGGGGTGTGAACAAGGAAGGAATTAAATACTACAACGATCTAATCAATGATCTCCTAGCCAAAGGTTATATATATTCAATTTATCGTGTGCTCATATATAATTAATTTACTATATAGTTTACTACAACTAAATTAATGTAGGTCTAAAGCCCTTTGTGACACTCTTCCATTGGGATCTTCCCCAAGTCTTAGACGACGAGTATGGCGGCTTCTCAAGTCCTCAAATTGTGTGAGTCACGAATTAATTACTTTATAGTCCTCTATATTCACCTGATTAATTAACACATTTTCCAATAATATTATTAATATCACCATCAGACCTTTTTGAATTAAGATCTTCTTCATTTTATTTAAATTGGATAATATTCAAGTATTTTTGTTCACTTAAAAAGTAAAAAGATAAAAATACTCCACCACTATAACTAATTAGATATTCTACCGTTAATTTGAACTGGAGGGGATCTTGTTCCCAAAGTTTTAAGTTGAGAACCTATTTCCGAGGAAAAAATTAAAAGGAAAACTATATATATTTACCCTTCATACTAGCTTATTATGAAGCATTTTGCAAGCTGGACTCTTTATCATTAATTTATTGGTTTTAGCCCTATAGATCTTATAATTGAATGAAGTTAAAAATGGTCTTGCTGTAATTAAAAAGCCAAGTGGATCAGGCTTGGGTCTAGTTTCAATTAAGTCCAATTTCAATTAGAGTAGACTCATTGGGATTGGAATACAAGTCTCTTGTGTTTTGTTATGGGATACGTGTCCCAGCTCCAACGGTTTAGTTCTAACTGGAACTAAACCTTATAAGCCAAGTCTTTGATAAATGCATACTCTAAATTCAAGGTCTTTAATAATTTGCTAATTTTGTTCTTTCTTTCTTTCTTTCTTTCTTTCTTTGTGTTTTCTTGTATAAACAAAAGCCATGATTTTCGGGATTTTGCCGAACTTTGCTTCAAGGAATTTGGTGATCGAGTGAAACACTGGATTACACTAAATGAGCCACTAGGCTACAGTGTTAATCTTTATACAATTGAGTTCTTAGCATCGGATCGATGTTCCAATCAGCAAAATCAAAATTGCACAATCGGAAATTCCAGCATAGAGCCATATTTGGTTTCACACCACCAGCTTCTTGCTCATGCAGCCGTCGTGAAATTGTACAAGCAAAAATATCAGGTTCCTATCAAGAAAGCAAAATTCGTATTAGTTACTTAATACAGTTGATGCTAGCTAGTTGCCCACTGGATGCTGATTTGTTACATTAGTTGATAATTAATTCATTGTTTTGTTATACATTGAAATCAAAATGTTATGAATTGGTCGTGGGTCTCCAAATTTATATATATAATCTAAGTTTTTTATTTGTTATTAAGGGTATTTTTATCGCTTTAGGATATATTGCAATTTTTTGATAGTTTGGAGGGACAATGCTTTTCAATTAATAATTTAGGGAGGACATTGCAAACTACTGGTTAGTTTTAAGGGGATATGTGTACTTTTTCTCTAAAGTCTAAAATATTTAATGTATATTGTAAATAATATTCACCATATGCATCATATGATCAATTATAGATAATTTATTGAAATTATTTTATATTATAATCATAAATAATGCTAAAATCTACACTTTTATTTCACGACTATATATCTCATGCTACTAAAATGATGCATATTACAGGCAAGACAAAAAGGGTCAATAGGAATAACATTAGTGGCAAGTTGGACGGTGCCATATTCTAATGCCAAGCATAATCGTAAAGCTGCACTAAGAGCCCTTGATTTCTTGTTTGGATGGTAAGTGTTGCATGATTTTATTTTATTTTTTTCATATAATTTGTTTTTTTTCTTACTACGAAAGATACATGTGGGATTTTTTATTTTTTTCTGCGGACATAAGGGTTCAACTAGCGGCCACAATCTCTCAAATAGAGGGAATAGAATCCTTTCTATCTCAAGTGAAATTATTTTATTATATTTAATAATTAAAAAAAAAAATTAGCTTATAAGTTCTTTTTATTTATAGATTTTACATAAATTTGTAAATAATTTGAAGGTAACTTCACTTTATATCCCTAAATTACCACGTGATTTGACGAGCCCTCTAAACTTTAAAACCTTTCAATTTGAATCCTTGAAATTTCAATTGCAGTCATTTTGAACCCCCCGTCAGATTTAGCCGTTAACTTCTAACGGCAATACTTAAAAAGGCCAAAATGTAACCGTGGGTCATGCCAGACCCACGTTGGTCTGCAAACCCACGTCGACGACCAACAAGCACTATCCCAAGATCCTCCCAAGTTTGATTGCCACCGGCGCATCAACGTTTTTGAGATCCAACGGAATGCGCCGATTTTCAGTTGCTCCTGCAGCGCCATCATCAAACCGTTGTCACCCGGTCAAGACAAGGTGCAGCTGCGTCTTATTTCGGTGACCTTGGTAGAACTCCTACTGTGATGCATCATAGAGCTTAGCGTCAGCATACCACATGCTCAACCGGCCGCCTTTCTCGTAGTAAATTCCGATCCCGTGGGTCACGCCAGACCAACGCTGGGTCTTCTCCTACGACGGAAACATCATGTTCACCGCCATAATATCTCTACTTGTCGTAATCCTAGCCTCCTCGTCTTGATTATCCACATGCGCGCTCCATGGCCGTCTTGTACGTGCTCAGGCCCTCTCGGTTTCGTAATTTCCACACATTTAGCATCGACACCTCTCTTTCCAACTCACCCACGAAAGGCGTCAACCCGTCTTCCATATCCACGATCCCTTTGTTCTTGTTCTTGTACAGCTTGGAGGAGCACAATCATGGGTTGGATTGCGTTATTTGCTTGAGCCCGTTAATTTGAGGAAAACGAGATGGGGAGAGAGCTAACCCACAGTGGGTCTCTAGCTGGGTCTCGGCCAGAGAACCCCTTTTTCTTTTTTTCTTTTTTTTCTTTTTTTTATTTGGAATTGAGGGTAAATTTGAAAATTATATAAATGCCAGGGGTATAAACGTCGTTGTCTAACTTTTAACGTTTAAAAGAACAATAATAGAAGTTTAAATTGACTGCAATTAAAAGTTCAGAAATTCAAATTGAGAGATTTTAAAGTTTTGAGAAAAACTTGTCAAATAGAGTGGTAATTCAAGGGTCTAAACTCTAAAGTGAAGTTACCCCATAATTTTATAATAAAAGTGGCACTATTCCCCCGATTAATGAAGGACAAACCAAATTTACTTTTTAAAGTACAATGGATTAAAAGCTTTGGATTAAGAAAGAAATGCCCAAAAGTTGAATAAGTCATCAATATATGTAAATGTTTACTATACAATTATCAAATCGATGGATATTAATATTGCAGGTTTATGGACCCCTTGACCAATGGTGACTATCCACGTAGCATGCGATCTCTTGTTGGAAACAGATTACCCAAGTTCTCAAAAGAGCAATCCAATATTGTAAATGGGTCGTTTGATTTTATTGGATTAAACTACTATACCACCACTTATGCAGCCAATGCACCTCATCACAATGCTGTAAATGCAAGCTACACAACAGATATGCGTGTTAATCTTTTAAGTAAGTATATGCTACAAACTCAATGCTAAGTGTTTTACGATTGCCATATAATTAAAATGATAAAAATCGGCATTTAATTTGTAAATTTTTACTATCATTTATCAAATTATGTTACAATTGTATAACAATCTATTATAAAGCATTTCTCTTGATATTACGATTATAATTTGCTTATGAAACTAATAAAATTAGACCATGACTTTTGGATGTGGCTGCAGCCGAGCGAAATGGGATTCCCATTGGTCCAAAGGTGCGTACCAAATAAATCAATCCATTTTCTTGTACTTAATTGAACATACATATGTGTATATATATATATATACACGTACATAGAAGTCTCGTAGAAGATTGATAATTGGGTTGATTCATCTTAGATCGATAGATAAGGTTTGAGAAAATTCTCTTGTAAAACTCACAACCTTCCCCATTTGATTAAATGACAATATATATGTATATATGCAGGCAGCTTCTGATTGGCTCTATGTGTATCCGAGAGGAATACGAGATATTTTGCTATACACAAAGACAAAGTATCATAATCCGCAAATTTACATCACTGAGAATGGTAATTAAATTCTCAATACCATAATTAAAAATATATAATATGATAGTTATATTCCCTTTAAATCTAATTAATTAATTAAGATGATCCCCACATCACAGGAATTGATGAGTTTAATAACGCCTCATTGTCCCTCGAGGAAGCCCTTGTCGACAACCATAGAATTGATTATTTCTATCGCCATCTTAAATACCTTAATAGAGCTATTAAGTAAGTGCTTAATTAACAATACTTTCTCTTTCTCTCTCTCTCTCTCTCTCTCTCTCTCTCTCTCTCTCTCTCTATATATATATATATATATAGTTTTTAGAAAATTTTAATTAATTTGAGGTTCGTCTTTTGTATATACAGGGATGGGGTAAACGTGAAAGGATACTTTGCGTGGTCACTATTGGACAACTTCGAATGGAATAGTGGTTACACCGTTCGATTTGGTATCAACTATGTGGATTATAAGAATGGGTTGAAAAGACACCCAAAACTGTCAGCCCATTGGTTCAAAAGCTTCTTGAAGAAATAGAGTACATGATGCATGCGTGCATGCTTAATCTCACAATGACCAATTAATTAATAAACAGGAGAAGATCATTTCCTTTCCATTTATGTATATGTGTTCCTCGAATATGTAATGTCAAATAAATTTTTTTTTTTAAAAAAAAAAAAAAAAAAAAAGAAAAGCATTTCACTAAAAATAAAATATTGACAATAAAATGTCTTATTTCTTTTCACTTTAAAAATTCACCTATCTTAAAAATTTCCCAGGCAGTGCATTTTCATCTGAAACGGAATTAAGAATTTAACTTTATAGGGGTTCGACTACATCAGACTTTTTCTTCTGCTTTTTTATTTTTTATGTTTTTAACTTTGATGTTGGTGGAATGGAGGTTCCGCAGAGAAAAATCTCTTCACTAGCTGGTAGAAAACTCACGTGATTTGCATTTCATGTTGAAACAAAATTATCTCCAGCTGGTCTTTCCTTCTTTGTAACAAGCACGCACTCATGAAATCTTGAAACAAGAATATTTGCTTTTCATTTTTCAAGCATCACGTACGATCACGAGATCTGCTGCACGTTGATTCACGCGTGTACGTGTTGCAGTTCAAAGCAACTTGGGTTTTTGTATTCTTGCTTTGTCTCTCACACACAGTACTGTGAAAATTAGCATTATTGTGTGCAAATTAATTAATCCTTTTGAAAAAGAAAGAAGATTGCAAATCCCATATCTTAATATTTTTTTTTTCAACCGTTGAATATTTAAATATTTTGACAAATCTTATGAAAAGATTTTTGCATTGGCCGGGTGGTTAAAAAACGTTATCTAGCTAGTTGAGCAAAATTAGAGTAAACACATGCACATCCAATTAGAATCATTAGATGGATCTATGGAGCAATGTCTTGGATATTTTTATATTTTCATTAGGATATGCATGGAACTCACTTCATTTTTTTATGATTCAAAAGAATATATTCTCAAAAAAAAAACAAAAAAAAGAATATATTCATGGAAATTCTGTCTGTGAACCGCTAGCGTTTCAGATTTCCAGACAATGAACTCCTGCCTAAACACACATGCAATTAGAATCATTAGATGGATCTAAGGAGCAATGTGTTGGATATTTTTATATTTTCATTAGGATATGCATGGAACTCACTTCATTTTTTTATGATTCAAAAGAATATATTCATGGAAATTCTGTCGGTGAACCGCTAGCGTTTCAGATTTCCAGACAATGAACTCCTACCTACTGCCATTATTAAATAAGGCACATGGATCATAATTAATTCGAGGAAAAGGCCTACAGACAACACCCAATCCATCAGGATTCAGGCATCAGACTGCTCTAAAACGACGAAAAAGTTTCAGTAATGTTGCCCTTTTTCTGTTCTTTTTTCGTAATTTATTCTTTATATATTATTGGTGGTGACTGTTGAACTCAATATGTTTCACGTGATGAAATTAGGAATTGTCGATCTGTTGTTTGGATAAAGTCGTATATGCCACGACAGGCTAAGGCATAGGCATATACTATATATATATCAAGAGAACGTGAAGTTTCCAAAACATGGCGATCCAGATTATGTTGGAATAGAATTAATATTGAACTCTTGTTTAACAAGTAATTAGCACCTCTCAGGGTCCACGCTAATACCAGTGGCCAAGAGTGTGACACACATTACATGTTTGCTAAAATTTATTTTCCTGTAAAATACATGTAAACCCCATAGTTGGACTTGATCATACGAGATTGATCAGTAGATTGAAGAATCCATGCTCATAAATCATCTGTTAGATCCAATCAAAACCTCTAACACGAAAGATTCTTGATGTTTTTCTACTTTCTGTATTTTATTTTGTCATTGTCTATAAAAAATTAGGAGTGTCCAATACGTGGATGATCTACTTAATTATGCCTACTGAATAAGACCCACAAGACTCCAAAAGGATCTTGAAATGAAGAGAAACCGGTCAGGCAAAGATAAGAGGGCAAAATGATCTTTTCAATTGACAGGACCGCAACACCCAAAATTCTTTTTATTGGAACCCGCCGGCAACAAAGGCTTAAGAGAAAGCCCTCACTATTGAAAACATGCATAAAAGATGAACAAAAAATGAGCAAGGGATAGATGTATAATAGTTCACATTCATCTTCCAATTCTCATGTTTCTTTTCAATGACACCGTTTTTATGCTGCATTAGAGTACTTTCTTAAATTAAGAACAAAAAATACCTCTCAAAACATATTAACAAGCAAAGCCTAGTCATTTTCCTCTAAACACGTTAGAAAACCCAATTTCCATTTGTTTAGATTATGATTTAGGGTTTATTTCCTTAAAGGCAACTTAAAATGTGAACGTAAAGAAAAAAAAATTTATATTTTGAAAGGTACGCTATTCAATTCTTAAAGGGATTTCTTTGCATTTAAAATTTGGTCAATGTTATGATCTAATTTTTAACATATTTAATTATAAATATTAATTGTATTCTACGTGATCAAAATGCTTGAATAATACCTTTCAATCTTGGCGACCATAATTCATATAATTATATAAATGGCCCACTATGGAAATATGAGGATTACATCGATTAAATATCACGAACATAAAGCTCTTACAAAGCTTTATGCTTTTGCAAAGTATAAAGTTCTGCAAAATCATAGCCATTTGTTATGAGGTTACAAAGTCATAGATACAAACAAAAATTCTTATAATCAAGTGTTATCTATGACTTCAATCTCCCGCTAACTCATGTACAAATACAGTTAAAGAACAAATCTGCTCCGAGCAAACTGGATCTAAGACATAGATAGCAAAATTTCCTAACAAAATTTATTTGAACTGGCCGTGAGATAAGCCTCACACCGAACTATCCATGCCGTGAGAAATAACCCAACACCTAATTATTCCTCCTCGCCCATGAGGACAGATTTAGAAAGAATAAACATCTTATTCAAAATAAACAACTAGCAAGCAACATCAATGGTTGGAGAGGAGATGAACGGCACAACATGGTAGAAGGTGGCAGACGCATGGCGGAAATGCCAAAGTTGCTGATTTGGTCGGAAAACACCTACAAACATAAAGTGCGCAAAAAAAAAAACTGAAGGGGTGGGGGATGGTAGGAGCGGGGAGTAGAAGGGGAAGGGGAGAGGAGAAGGGCCGAGAGACGGCTTGTAAGGTTTCCCAAAGAAGCACGTTTTTACTCCACTTTAGTTTTGAATGTCTAAAAGTGAAAGGTTATAATTTTATATATTTAGAGAAAGAGAAAATTTAGATGGACTTAATTTATTATTTGTTCTAAATTCCTTAATATAACAATTTGTATTTATTAATTTCCTTATTTGATTTGATCATTAATCACACTTCACCTATTAATGTTAGAACGAAAATGCTACATGTCCTCCTCTCGTTCTACTCTCATCCTCTCACTTTTCAAAATTATCATTAAATCTGTGAGGTCATATGCGTCTCACATATGGAATCTACAGATCCAATGGTGATTAAAACAATAAAAAAATTATATTTGATCTAAATTTTAATAGAGGGATGCTACAGTTTCCATTAGTGTTCTCTTCATCCTACGTTATTTTTTGTTTTTTTAGAAAACAATATATATCTACGTAGGACCATGAGAAGGAGATTAATACCATGAGAAACCGTAGTATTTCTCATTTTAATATATTTTGATTTACACTTATATATTATATTTAGGGAAATACTAAGTGTTCACTTGATTGTAAGTGAATATTATTTTTTAAAAACCGGGTGAGAGAAATAAGCGCCAATTTTTGTTTCGTTTTTCTTTTTTAAAATAATATTCACTTAGGACCAAGAGATCAAACACATAGCATTCCCCCTATATTTAAAGGAACACTTATCCCAATTTGAACTGATTCGGATTCTAATATATATATATATATATATATATATAGAAAATGTTAGGTGTTCTATTGGTATTCTTATAGTTCTAAATAAATATTTTTTTTCCAAAAATTAAGTAAAAAATAATAGCTAATTTCTTTTCTTTTTTCTTTTTTTAGAAAAAATTCACGAGTATTCTTTCTCCATTTATTTAAACTATCTTTATGAGTGGTGTTTCTTTTATTTAAACATTTAGTCCGAGTGGTGCTTTTTTTATTTAAAGAATCATTCTAAGAGGCTCGCTTCTCTATAAGAACCCTGGACAGATTCTTACCAAATTAAAAGGTGCCGGACAGTGCCACACCCTGAATAAGAAAAATCAGTCATGGCATTTCAAGGCTATCGAGTACTCCTTCGCCTCCTGCTCTTTGTTGGCTTATTGATTGGTAATACCATTGCTGTTACACCAAGCCATCACACTGCTTTACTCAACCGGAGCAGTTTTCCAGCGGATTTCATTTTCGGGACGGCATCAGCGTCTTACCAGGTAAGTCCTGCTTGGATTTCCTCCAAGTTTGAATCATATATTATAGAGTTTTTCTAATTCATGTGTCCAGAGAATATGTCAAGCATGATGCATATATATATATTGTGTGTGTGTCACTGTGTCACGTGTGTTTAAATTCCAGTATGAAGGTGCAGCACATGAAGGTGGCAGAGGACCAAGTATATGGGATACTTACACCCATAGATATCCAGGTTTCTCTCTCTAGCTCCTCATTGAAATCAAAGGTTTTTTTTTTTTTTTGGTGCGCAGTAATTTCAATCAACATTAAAAAAAAAAAAAAAAATAGAATACAAGAAGGAATGCTATAATTTACTTGAAGTTCTTTACAAATTGATGGGACCAACATTTTATGTGATATTTATCAAATCAGTTACTAAAATATAGACGGTCATGCACATAGCATTTTACATTAATGTAATTATAACGTTATCATGTTTACAAACTAATGATACAGTTCATGTAATACTTATCATCTTAACTACTAAAATGTAAGATAGGGTTCTAATTCCAAGGGTTTAAATTAGAGGTCGGAGTAGGAGACCAATGGCTGAGTTCAAGGGTCAACAAGACCAAAACAAAGTATCTATTTTTAAAAAAATAAAAAAGTTTCAAAGTAACGCCTAGAAATCTTTTTTAAAAATAAAAAAAAAAAAATCTTACAAATATAAGATTTATGAAATTGCAGGTAGGATAGCGGATGGCAGTAATGGAGATGTGGCTATTGATCAATATCATCGCTACAAGGTATATACAGTTAGTACACATAATTAAAGAAAAACAATCTCACAATCTGATTTGTCTAATTATTCAGCCTAACTAATTAAACACAAGATGATGAAAACGAACTTAAAGATTTTGGCAACAGATTTATATTTCACATTATGTATTATAGGAAGATGTTGGAATTATGAAGGAAATGGGTGCAGATGCTTACAGGTTCTCCATCTCATGGCCTCGAATTTTACCAAGTAAGATTCTCGTTTACATCAATCTCTAGAGCTACTTTACACAAAATCTAGACAAAAACAAAAAGATAATAAATGGGGTACAACCCAAATCTACATCAAGGTTTTGGAAACATGATTTGAATCTTTTACCATTTTCTATTCAAAAAATGAAGGGCAGGTAAATTGAGACTCTCTGCTGAAGTTGAGAGTCCACCCGCACTAGTTTTTTTGACAAAGTGCTCCTCTCTTGTCTGATAATGAATAGGGATAATAACAAAAATTCCCAACAAGAAAAAATTGGGATCCTTGGAAACAATATTTCTGACCCTTGTATATGATTATTTGGGGTCTAATGTCAGAAGGAAAGCTAAGTGGGGGTGTGAACCGTGAAGGAATAAAATACTACAACAACCTCATCAATGAGCTCCTCGACAAAGGTCATGATTCAACCTAGTAAAATTCTAGCATAACATATGCCATCAACTCATGATGTTGCTTTTATAATTAATTTACTCTTTATTTTTCTATTACTAAATGCAGGTCTAAAACCCTTCGTGACAATCTTCCACTGGGATCTCCCCCAACCCTTAGAGGATGAGTATGGTGGTTTCTTAAGTCCTCGCATTGTGTAAGTGATTTAATAAGTCATATTGTATATCCATTTTTCTTTAATGGAGGACCTTTTTCTGTAATAATAATATCGTAATTATTTCCCTAAAAATAAAAAAATCATAATTATGATTTCAATAAGGACCAACGTTGGGATAGAAAAAAAGAGGCAAAAGAGAAAGATTGAGGTCTCATTAATTTGATGCCGGTAAAAAAAAAAAAAAAGGGGTCCTATTCCTTTGATGGAATACATTATTTAAATGATTGTAAAAGTTAATCAAGGCGCTGAATTTGGCCTGGAATTTGTTCAACATATATCCTGTTGAAAGCCCATTTATACAATTTGAGCTTTTTTTCCATCGACAAATCATAATTAAGCAAATGCATGCTCAAGGTTGAAGTTTAATTTATGTATATGCATGTGGGCATGCATGTTAATTTTCAGTGATGACTTTCGCAACTATGCTGAGCTTTGCTTCAAGGAATTTGGTGACCGTGTAAAGTATTGGATCACAATAAATGAGCCATACACCTTCAGCGATGGTGGTTATGCTACCGGGACATTAGCACCGGGTCGATGTTCCAGTTGGCAAAATCTGAATTGCACAGGTGGAGATTCAGGCACAGAGCCATATTTGGTCACCCATAACTTGCTTCTTGCTCATGCGGCCAGTGTTCAAGTGTACAAGCAAAAATACCAGGTTCCACTTGCAAATATTGCTCATTTTTACTATGCTATGAGTTATAGAACAATTACTCACTACCAGGAAAAAAAAAAAAAAAAAGGCCAAAAAATGCCGCTATAAATCTAAAAAAGTCGATAAAATAACACACCAGTATTTTTCTCTATGATTTTAAATGTCGGCATATATAGGCGTGTCATAATAGGCAAACACGTACTGGTGTTTCACAATAGGTAAACGCTGTTTTAAATTAATTGTTTGATTGTTCAAATAATTACTATGACTATTTACATTATGTTAAATTAAATTGGAAAACACGAAATTTTAATGTTTTTCTATATCTGCAAAATAAATAATTAGAGAACAACCCAATGATTTAGTCAATCTTAGCATAAATTTGTCAAGTTTGATATATAGAGACAGTTTTTGTTACAATTCCATTAATTTAATTTCTTGCACTATTATATAATAGAATTTTATATATTATGCAAAAGAAATATTTATAATCATCATGATTAATTCAACTTTCAAGTACAAATTTTTCATTGTGTGTTCAGGCCGCACAAAAAGGTGTAATAGGGATTACACTAGTGTCCAGTTGGTTTGTGCCAATCTCTAATGCCAAGCACAACCGTAATGCTGCGCTGCGTGCTCTTGATTTCGCCTTGGGATGGTAAGCCTTTTTTTTTTAATCCAAAATGATATTTTCAATAATTAGTTGTCCAAATCACTAATAATTAGGCAATAATTGGGAGAGAATCTATTAAATCCATTTGCTCAAATAAGTAGCCTAGCGTTTCCAAAAAATAGTTCAATCGGTGATGGACCACACCTTATGAAGTAAAAGCTCACTAGTTCTAATCCTTCTTCCTCCTTTCCTTATATGGATATGTCAAATAAATAAGTAGCCTAGCAACCCATATAGGTTCTGTCACCATTACTATCAAATCGCTTGCAATATTTGTCAAAAGTGTTCCTATTATGTTTAATCCAAGAGACTCAATAACACCCCCTAGGGCTTTTAACCTTAAAATCTTTGTCACTAGGGTTTTTATTGTCGGGTAATTCTCACTCTAGAATACGCAAGAAATTAAAAATTAAAAAAAAAAAAAAAACAGGATTAGCTGCAATTCATGGACTAATTTGAACAAAACTACATATTTTAAATTGTCCATGGTTGATTGCAGGTTTTTGGACCCATTGACAAATGGTGACTATCCGCACAGCATGCGAGCTCTTGTTGGAAATAGATTGCCCAAGTTCACACAAGAGCAATCGAAGCTGGTAAAAGGGTCATTTGATTTTATTGGATTAAACTACTATACTTCTAATTATGCAGCCTATGCACCTCACCTTAATTCTGGAAAGCCAAGCTACTTGACAGATTTTCTTGTTAATCTTACAAGTAAGTTGATACAACCCTTTGAACCAATTTTCATGTGCTTTTTATGTATCTTATACTAATTAACTAGACCACCATTTTTTTTGTCTTGGCAGCTGAGCGCAATGGGATCCCCATTGGTCCTGTGGTATGTACTAAATAAATCTCCGTTCTTTTTCTTTTCATCCTGAGTGACACTTCTTTTGAGTTGTCCTCGGAGACAAAGATGGCCTTCCTTTTATATATATATAATCATATATTTCTTTCCCTCATAGCTAATTTCTAATGATGTCCTTCTTTTAATAAAGTGAATATTTTCCTATGAAGAGGCCCCTTGGTCTATATCCTGACAACTCTTGATGAATTCATTTAACAAAAGGACAAAAATACATGGTGGGGCTAAAACTAAAAGAATATATTCACTCAAAGGAAACATCAAGTCTTGAATATACATGGCGTGTGAATCTGTGATGAAGAAATTTCAGCAAACGCCAATACGTAGTTTAATTTTTTTTTTCTTGGGTAATTGAGAATCAACATATAGCTTAATGTTAATTAAGACAACTTTTGCCCATTGGTCACAGTCACACACGTGGAACAAATAAAGTGATTCTGAATTTTAAAAACAGTAATCATTGACCAACTACATATACAGCTGTTTGATTGCAAAATATATCAATTTCTTCCCTGTATATAGTTCTTTTCAAATAAAAACATTCACTTGAGACAAACACGGAAAACTAATTTCGTGGAATCTTTAATTGAAAATTTGAGATGAATGATTACTTTAATACGGTATTAAATATTACTTATTTAAAAAGTTTAATTAAGATGAAAAAAATAATAAATTTAATTATTTAATTAATATTCTATATAAGAAGTGTAAGAAAATTTTCTCTAAATTTCACAGGCTGCATCAAGTTGGCTCTATGTTTATCCCAAAGGAATTCGGGATCTTTTGCTTTATGTCAAGGAGAAATACAATAATCCGCTAATCTATATTACCGAGAATGGTCAGTTCTCTTCTTCTTCTCCCCCGCCCCCTTTTTTTTTTGTCAATCATTTTCACATAACTTGATGACAAATTGAAATAAAGTGGTAGCCACTAATTGTCCAATTAAACTATATATATATATATATATATATAACTATATTGTAGGAATTGATGAGTACAATAACGCCACCTTGTCTCTTGAGGAAGCCCTTGTGGACAAACAAAGAATTGAGTATTACTATGGCCATCTCTGGTATCTTCGCAAGGCAATCATGTAAGTGCTTAACAATAGACGACTATTTATACAATTGTTATATAACTCGATGATGTGGCCATGCCCCTCCCCCCAATCCATTGAAAAAAAAAATTTAAGGTAAAAAACAAATTAATTATTTTTTTGGTGCCTATTGATCCCTACTTACTAAAATTTTTGGCCCTTGGCCTCTATCCATCCTGAGCTCTGGCACCATCCCTATGTATAAAAGTCATATAACTATCTACTAAAATAAAATTTCTCTAAACAATATAGAGCTTTCTCTCACTTGCTCTTAAATCTAGCTGGTTTTGACATTTATTTTTTTGTTTGTGTGGGGTGCATGGGGGAAAATAGGGATGGCGCAAACGTTAAAGGGTACTTTGCATGGTCATTGTTGGACAACTTCGAATGGAGTTCAGGTTACACCGTTCGGTTTGGCATCCACTATGTAGACTATAAGAACGGATTGAAAAGACACCCTAAGCTTTCAGCCCATTGGTTCAAGAATTTCCTCAAGAAGTAGATTGACATGAAAGGAATGTTCATATAATTATTATTATGAACTATATATCTATCTATTATGGGACCTTGTCCAATTAATAAACTAAAGATCTTTTCTTCTCCATGAGTATGTATGCTCTTTAAATAATGTCATTTTTGTTTGTATTGGACTCAAATGCTGGTTGTTAAGTAAACTGAAGTTCATTTCATCTCCATCCACAATCCTTTACTTGTCCTGAAAATTCTACCAATGACTATAATTAAGCATCTGCCTAATTGTGAACACCTGTAGATTAATTTTTTACTTTTTCTTTTGACGTAAAATCCATCTTGCACAAAGGAAGAGGTTCGCTGCAAAATGAGATCAAGATTCTTTAGAATTTCCAAAATATTCTAACGTCTACATTTATTCCAATCTCAATCATAGTTATTAAATTAAAATGGTGGAAGTTTTGTCATATAGGTGTTAAATATTGTAAATAATATAGTGATAAACGTTGATACACAAAATTTCCACCATTTAGCTTGAAAATAATGGTTGGGATTTGAAAAAATATTCTTATAATCTAACATTCATCCATCCATGTAATTGAGGATAGAGATCATTTATTTTTTGCTTGTGATTATAGTAGTAGAATTTGATAGTAGGTTATGAGTCTTTGTGGCGTGATTAATCCGCCTACTCGATGGGAAGATGTGGTTTCTTTTGGGTTGGAGGAGTGGTGAGGCAAAATTATGAAGGCTTATTTGTGTTAGCTAGTTTTTACTTCTATAATATATAATATTTGGAAGAATCGTAATGTTTTGAGACATGACAATAACACGTGCATTGAAGAGAAGCTTATTCAACGTATTAGCTAGATGGGAGGTGAGGATCCGGTTCGCTACAAAAGGTAGATTTAAAAAGAGTAGGAGAAATGATATTCTTTGTAGTGCTTAGGGTATAAATGGGATATTGGTTTAATTTTTTGTGGAGATTTTATCTGATTGTTTAAGTGTTTTCAGCTTTAGCTTAGTGCTATAGCTTTTCTTTGTAAAGTACTGTTTAGTTGTTTTGTTAATAAAAGTTACCCATTCATCAAAAAAAAACATCCATCCCTCTTTTTCATTTTTTTTTTTTTTTTTAATTGAATAAGGGAAAAACATCCATCTTGATCACAAAGCTACCGTTTTGTTGCAAAATGGATTAAAGACTCCTTAGAATTCATAGGACATTTTATTGAGTAAGTTTCTCCAAATTAATCTCATTGTTTTCAAATTAAATAGCAAAATTTTTGTTATATTTGTGATAAATAATAAATCAAATTAATAAATTTAAAATATGGTAAAAATTTAAGAAAACTACCATCTATAAAAATTTAAGTAGTGTAAGAGGAATAATTAAGATTATAATCCCATCTAAAAGGGATATCGAAAATGACATAATTTTTCTTCAAATTGGGTTGGAAGAAATTTCTTTCAGCCCAACCTAACAAATTAACATGTCTTTTATCATGTGATAAGCACGCAATTTTCTAAGAGTTTCTCCTTAGCTAGCCCTTCAACTCCCTCCTCTATATATAAACAAAATCATGTCAAAATTGTCACCCTCACCTCCACGGATTGGGATTGGCTACAATTAGCTTGCTCAAGCCCTGTGTGAACAGCTCAAGGTCTTGGGCCTAACTCCTCCAAGTTGGTTTGGAAAAAAATTGTATTATTATTATTATTATTATTTCATCTAATCTAATGAGGTACATAATGTGAAGTTGATGTGATATCGTGTGTATCATTAAATCTATAAAATAAATAAATCTTACAAATTCAATAGTTAATTTGAAAAAAAAAAAAAAAAAAAATCTTCTAAGATGAGCAGTAAATGAACAGGAAATTAAAAAACATTTTCTAAATAAAGACTATAAAATAACGCATCTTTATTTCCCTTTAAATAGAGGGTCACGATGGTGACTCGATCTGCATCTAGTAATATTGAAACACCCATCTTAAATATTTCCAAGGCAATGCATTAAATGCATGACAAGAACAAAGTGATTAAAGGATAAGGATGTCTTGCAATTGGGTGATCTAAATTTGCTGAAAGAATTTGATTGGACTCGTCACATATGGAATTCAGAATTTAACTCCTACAGAATTTATAGGATTGAGACTGCATTGAATTTTTTTTGGCCGTTGCTTTGATATTTGATAAGACCCCCTAATAAATTTGTTTTGGCCACGGCACCATTTGATTCAATTGTGGTGGCCCTATATATATATATATATATATATATATGTGTGTGCACGCACACAACGGATAACGACTTCTTACCATGTAAAAAAGTTTTCGTTCTTTATATTAAATGACTTATAAAATATCACATACTAAAAATGTGGTATATTATCCGGACTGACATAAAAATAAAAAAATTTCTCTCAAAAGACATCTTCATGACTTTTGCAAAGAATATTCTTTTTTAAAAAACTAAACCACAGTTTTTTACTCAATTTTTTTATAACATATACTCAATTCTTATCACCTTTTTTTAACCAATGACATTTTTCAAGCCATTTGATGCAAATAATAGCCTAAAATTATGTAAGTGTAGGAGATCCCTATCTATATGAGAAAAACTATTTAGTAGACTCTTATACTAATATTTTACAATTATGGTGATGTGGCAATGAAGATCAGTCTTTAGATCAATTGGGCTTATAACAAGAAAAAATCAATAGTTGATTTTCATTGTCACATTACCATAGTTGTATGACAGTAGTATGAGAGTAATTTTCATGTCAATAATTTCAAAAAGAATATAAACAATTTTAAACATGGCATGTCAACTCCTATGATATAAGTGTAATAAATGGTGTGAAGATTAGCATTATTACATTCAAATTAATTAACCCTTTGAAAAGAGAAAAGAGATTGCAAATCTCATATCTTATTTTTTCAACCATAGAATATATTTTGACAAATTTTATGAAAAGAATTTTGAATTGTGTGGTTAAAAGACCTTCTCTAATTTTATTATTATTTTTTTTTTATTTTTTTTTTCTAACAATGCTTCTTCTCTATTCATTTCATAAAAATACGTACAACATGTTGCTCTAACAAAACAATATCATAGAAACAATGAGAAATTTCTTCAATTTAAATTTGATTTATGCTTTGTTTAACTCTTTGAATGTCATCGTTCCAATCAATTTTCAAATCTACAGCATATGCTGTCAAATCACGTCTCTAACCGCTACCCAATCCATCACAAGTTTCTCAACTAGACAGTAATTTCCTAGCTGTTCCATCTCCGCTACAAGTACATTTCTAAACACAATCTCCTTCACTGCCTTTACCATCCATGACAATTCTTTCATATACCTGATAATTCGTCTGCCATCCGACAATGGTTTGCTTCCATAAAAGAATTAAGGAGAAAACAAAAGACAGACCGGAGATTTAAGATCGCTACTCTTAAGTTTTCTTGTTAACAAAACCTTAGAAAACGATTAAAATAAATCGAAACGGAAAAAACTTCGCCCTATAGATTACTATTGAAAGCAAATCTAGAGACAAGATAAACAAAAACAGTCTAAATATCAACAAACTTACTATTGTATTATTTTTTTAAAAAATAAAATTTAAAAAAATTTAGAGAAAAAAAAAGGAAGAAACGAATTCCCTTAAGAATGATTCTCTGGCGGCTACTCTAATTGAACTCGTGCCTATTGCCATTATTCATTGCGGCGGCTAATGAAAAAGGCCAACACCTCATACAGCAGTCATCAGGCGTACGTCTTTGTTCGCAACAACGAAAAGTTGCACTACCTTGTCCTTTTTCTTTCTTTTTTGTTTTTTTTATTTTTTTTATATTCGTTGCAATATTGGTTGTGACCGTTGAACCCAGTATTGTTTCACATCATGGAATCTGCAGTCAAATCAATTAAAGAAGTCCCGAAGGAATTGTCTGTCTGCTCGGATAAAGTTGTGAACCAATTAAAGCAAGAGTGAGACGACACACAAGGTCCAGTACAATGATCTCTTATAATTTCAAATAAATGACAAATTTTCAAATTACAGAAGTTAGGTTGTCTTTATGCATCGAATTGTTTGAAAATATCACGTATTCAAAATGTGTTATGTTATTAAAATATTCAATATATATATATATATTTCCAAAAGGTTTTTTCTTCACTTTTACATAGAAGTTTCTTCTTAAAAAATCAAAAAATAATTTTTTAGTCAAAGCATTTTTACAACATGAAATGCAAGAATATGATAAAAATATACTCAATTTTCAACTATACTATGTCATATTTTTAATATGTGATATTTTAGAAGTGTTATGATGTTTAGAAATGGTCTAAAAATTGTAAAGATCATGATCCTCTAATCCCATATTAGATAGATTAATAATTTATATAAAGTGTGTATATTATAAAAGCATCTAAGTTGACTAGTTTTTTTGGAGTTATAATATAGATATTTTAATGCTTTAAGGTAAATTATAAAGACATTCATGAGATACTAAGTTTCGCATTAATTCTTTACTAGCCGAGACTTAAAGTTTCTTTGAGATTGCATTAGAAAAAAGAGCTGTTTAGAAAAGTATTCATTTTTTAGTTTTCTAAAAGAAATATGAGGGACCACCGGTATAATTGTTTTTTTTTTTTCATTTTTTTTAGACAATAATATCCACGTAAGAAGAGGAGAACACAGGAAGAACTGTAGCATTTTTTTTAATGAAAAACTAGTCTAGTCTATCAAACACATTAAAAACCGGTTCACTTACTAAAAATCATGGGTTCACGCAACGTGTCGCAATTTTAATCCACTCTAAGGAAGGATTAGGCTTATATATATATGACAATCATTCATTCTTCATTTATTCAAGGGGAAACTTTCCTTAACCCTCTTGAACTTTCATCGCTTCTGCCATCACCCCACTAAAGTTCAAAAACTCTCAATTTAGTATATCAAACTTTAAAAAATATGCAATTTCACTCGCACCATTAGGTTTTGGGGTTAAATCAAACGGAGTATAGGTAAAATGTCTCTTAATACACTAAAATAAAGTTTGATACACTAAAATAAAAAGTTTTCAAACTTTAAAATAACTATTGAAAAAACAATAAAAATTCAGAAAATTAAGTGAATTTCCTTTATTTAACCAATCATTTTGAGTGGTGCACTCAGCTCCTCTATAAAAAGCCAAGAAATGATCTAGTACAGCACCACACCCATAATAAGAAAAATAAGTTATGGCATTTCAAGGCTATCGACTACTCCTGGGCCTCCTGGTCTTTGTTGGCTTATTGATTGATAATAGCATTGCTGTTACACCAAGCCATCACACTGCTTCACTCAACCGGAGCAGTTTTCCGGCCGGTTTCATTTTCGGAACGGCATCCGCGGCTTACCAGGTAAGTCCTGCTTGGGTTTCCTCCATGTTTGTATGATAGGTAATACAGTTTTTCTAATTCAAGTGTACAGAGAATATGTCAAGCGTGATGCATTTATATATATGTGCCATTATGTGTTTAAAATCCAGTATGAAGGTGCAGCAAATGAAGGTGGCAGAGGAAAAAGCATGTGGGATACTTACACCCATAGATATCCAGGTCTCTCTCTCTCTCTCTCTCTCTCTCTCTCTCTCTCTAGCTCAATACAACAGACGTTCCAAGTTTTTAATGTTAGGGGTCGCAGCGGGAGACCAATGGCTGAGTTGAAGGGTCAGCAAGACCAAAAGAAAGTATCCCTTTTTTTTTTGGGGGGGGTTTCTCTTGATTAAGTTAGTTGTGATCTGTATTTTAGTGGTTAGGCTTAGGCATGTGCATTAATCTTGGTTAAGGTTAACTAATAGCTCAAAGTAGCGCTTAGAAATCTTTTTTAAATCTTACGAATATAAGATTTATATGAAATTGCAGAAAGGATATTGGATGGCAGTAATGGAGATGTGGCTGTTGATCAATATCATCGCTACAAGGTATAGTACTTATAGTCCACATAATAAAATAAAATAAAAATTAAAGAAAACCAATATTATATATGTCACAATCTGATTTGTCTGTTCAGCCTAACTAAACACAAGATGACGAAAAGGAACTTAAATATTTTTGGCAACAAATTTATATTTCACATTATGTATTATAGGAAGTGTTGGGAATAAATTTACACTCAAATACACAGACACTCATAAAAATAGAAAGAACAAAAGACAAGATGAAAACAATACTTTAATATTAAAGAGAAATATCAAGCTTCCACTTGCTTCTTGCTTGATAATTGCTTACTTAATCTAACGTACATAATATCCTTATATAAGAATTTCTTACATGTGAACACATACATTACTAACTTACAAAAGTCAATAAAAGCAACTCATTAACTTGCTACATATTAAAGCCTAAAATAGATGTGCTTAACTTGCTTACTAAAAGTCAATAAAAGTCGCTCTAACAATTATATCACTTAATACTATGGTTACAAAGTCCACGAAGGTGGCTAGCACTCAAGAGCTAAAACTAAAAATCATAAAGTCTAACAAGTTTGCCCCCTAACAAATATTTTTTGACTTCTAAGATATGCATAATTTACTAAACTAATTAAAGTAAAAGAAAGTTACGCCGAAATGCTAGAATTAATTAGAAAAAAAAAAACGTGTACAACCTTCTTGCATGCTTTCTTTGACTTTGCATTTTAATTTATTTACACTTCCAACAGGAAGATGTTGGAATTATGAAGGAAATGGGTGTAGATGCATACAGGTTCTCCATCTCATGGCCTCGAATTTTACCAAGTAAGATTCTTAATTGTTCACATCTATCCCAAATCCATCTACATCAAAGTTTTGAAAACATGATTTGTATCTTCTACGGTTTCCTGTCCAAAATTGAGGGACATGTTAAATTGTAAGGATCATGAGAGAAGTTTCTTGTTCAAAAGACTTGAGCGGGTGGGCTCTCAACTTGGAGTAATGCTATAAGTCTTCCTAAAGTCATTCCAAATGTGATGTGGGTTTTAAAATCATCAATAGATTAAAAGTCAATAAATCACATCTCAAATTTAACGGTAATTTTAAAAGATACATTACATTTTAGATGACTCTAGGAAGACTCTACGAAAACTTATAGCATTACTTCTCAACTTGAGCAGGGACTTTCTACGTACTTAGACAGGAAGCCTTCTCTCACAGTCTCTTGCTGAATAATAAGGAGTAGGGATAATAACAAAAATTCCCAACAAGAAAAAATTGGGATCCTTGGAAACAATATTTCTGACCCTTGTAGATGATTATTTGGGGTCTAATTTCAGAAGGAAAGCTAAGTGGGGGTGTGAACCGTGAAGGAATAAAATACTACAACAACCTCATCAATGAGCTCCTCGACAAAGGTCATGATTCAACCTTGTAAAATTCCAGCATAATATATGTCATCAACTCATGATGTTGCTTTTATAATTAATTTACTCTTTATTTTGCTATTACTAAATGCAGGTCTAAAACCTTTTGTGACAATCTTCCACTGGGATGTCCCCCAAACCTTAGAGGATGAGTATGGTGGTTTCTTAAGTCCTCGCATTGTGTAAGTAATTAATAAATTAATCATATTGTCTGCCCCTTTAAAGATTGAGGACTCATTAATTTGATGCCAGTAAAAAATAAAATTGAGAGAATCGTATTCCTTTGATGAAATACATTATTTTGAATGATTGTAAAAGTTAAAGAAGGCTCTGAAGTTGGCCTGGAATTTGTTCAACGTATATCCTTTAAGCCAATTTATACAATTTAAGCCTTTTTCCGTTGGGGTTGAAGTAAGTGTATGTGGGCATGCACATTAATTTTCAGTGATAACTTTCGAGACTATGCTGAGCTTTGCTTCAAGGAATTTGGAGACCGTGTAAAGTATTGGATCACAGTAAATGAGCCACACGTCTTCAGCAGTGGTGGTTATGCAAACGGGCAATCAGCACCGGGTCGATGTTCTAGTTGGCAAAATCTGAACTGCACAGGTGGAGATTCAAGCATAGAGCCATATTTGGTTGCCCATAACTTGCTTCTTGCTCATGCAGCCGTAGTTCAATTGTACAAACAAAAATATCAGGTTCCACTTGCAAATAGCTCTTTTTTATTATGTTATGAGTTATAGAACAATTACTCACTGCAAAAAAATAATAAGAAAAAATAAACAATAAACGACGGCCCAATGTCTTTGTCAATCTTAGCATAGACTTGTCAAGTTTGATGGATACAGTTTTTGTTACACATCCATTAATTTAATTTCCACCACTATTACATAATAGAATTTATATATTATGCAAAAGAAATATTTAATCATCATGACTAATTCCACCCTCAAGTACAAATTGTTCATTATGTGTTCAGGCCACACAAAAAGGTGTCATAGGGATTACACTAGATGCCAGCTGGTTTGTGCCAATCTCTAATGCCGAGCACAATCGTAATGCCGCACTACGTGCCCTTGATTTCGCATTGGGATGGTAAATTCTACTGATGTTCCTTTTTTTTTAATAAGATTTTCAATAATTAGTTGTTCAAATTGGTAATAATTAACTTATAATTGCGAGAGAACTGAGAATCCATCTAAAACACCTTCTCAAATAAGTAGGTAGGCAGTCATATAGGTTCTGTCACCATTACTGCCACATCACTAGCAATATTATCAAAAGAGTTCCTAGTCCTATTATGTTTAATTCAAGGGACTCAATGACACCCCTTAGGCATTTTCACCCTAGAATCTTTGTCATTAGTGTTTTTATTGTTGGCTTTGTTTTTAAGGTTAATTCTCGCTTTGGAATACACGAGCGATTAAAAAAGATAGAGATTAGCAGAAATTTGCTAACCAATTCGCTTATCAAATTGCAACAAATTCGAGCTGTCATACATATTTTAAATAGTCCATGGTTGACTGCAGGTATTTGGACCCATTGACAAATGGTGACTATCCCCACAGTATGCGATCTCTCGTTGGAAACAGATTACCCAAGTTCACAAAAGAGCAATCGAAGCTGGTAAAAGGGTCATTTGATTTTATAGGATTAAATTACTATACTTCCAATTATGCAGCCTATGCACCTCACCTTAATTCTGGAAAGCCAAGCTACTTGACAGATTTTCTTGTTAATCTTACGAGTAAGTAGTTACAACACCTAATGTATGCCGGTTTAGTTTCGTGTCTGTCCTGTAACTTCTTTCATTTTTATGTATCTTATACTAACTAGACCATGATTTTTTGTCGTGGCAGTTGAGCGCAATGGGATCCCCATTGGTCCAGTGGTATGTACTTATAAATAAACCTTCAATTTTTATTATTATTATTATTATTTTTTTATTTATTTTTTTTCTGAGTGACACTTCTTTTGAGTTGTCCTCGGAGACAAGGGTAGACCTACGTTATGCCTTGGCCTTCCTTTAATAAAATGAATATTTTCCTATGAAGTGGCCCCTTGGTCTATATCCAGACAACTCCTTTTGATGAATTCATTTAACAAAAGGAAAAATAACATGGTGGGGCAAAAACTAAAAGAATATATTCAACTTAAAGGAAACATCAAGTCTTGAATATACATTGCGTGTGAATCTGTGATGAAGAAAGTTCACAAACGCCATACGTACTTTAATTTTTTTCCTTGGGTAATTGAGAATCAACATATAGCTTAATGTTAATTAATACACCTTTTGGTCACAGTCACACACGTGGAACGAATAAAGTGATTCTGAATTTTAAAAACAGTAATCATTGACCAACTACATATATATCAATTTCTTCCCTGTATATAGCTCTTTTTAAATAAAAACATCCACCGGACACAAAAAGAAAGGGATTTGTTTATGGGAAATACTTAATTGAAAATGGGAGGAGAATTATTGCTTTCATACTATATTAAATTATTATTTATTCAAAAAAATTTAATTAAGATAATTATTTAATTATTTAATTAATATTTTAAGAAAATTTTCTCTAAATCAGGCTGCATCGAGTTGGCTCGCTGTTTATCCTAGAGGACTTCTCGATCTTTTGCTTTATGTCAAGGGGAAGTACCATAATCCGCTAATCTATATTACCGAGAATGGTAAGTTCTCTTCTTCTTCTTCACTATTTTTTTTACAATTAATTTCACATAACTTGGATGACAAATTGGAACAGAGTGGTAGCCATTAGATGTCAATTTGAATAGAACCTAAATATATATATGTACAACTAAATTGTAGGAGTTGATGAGTCCAATAACGCCACCTTGTCTCTTGAGGAAGCCCTTATGGACACACACAGAATTGAGTACTACAATGGCCATCTCTCATATCTTCGCAAGGCTATAATGTAAGTGCTTGATTAACAATAGCGTGTTTTTTATTAGACTGTTATACAACTTGATAAAGTAGCAACAAAAAAAAAAATTACTGAAAGCTAGTTTTTACTGTCACATCATCCCAATTTTATATGATAGTCCTATAAATCTAGCTGGTTTTGACTTTTTTTGTTTTTGTTTGTGTGGGGTGGGAGAAAATAGGGATGGCGTAAACGTTAAAGGATACTTTGCATGGTCATTGTTGGACGACTTCGAATGGGGTTCAGGTTACACCATTCGGTTTGGCATCCACTATGTAGACTATAAGAACGGATTGAAAAGGCATCCTAAGCTTTCAGCCCATTGGTTCAAGAATTTCCTCAAGAAGTAGACATTAAATTAATGTTGATCATTTAAATAATGAAAACTCTATATCTATTTAGCTATTATCTGACCTTGTCCAATCAATAAACTGGAGATCGTTTCTTCTCCATGAGTATGTATGCTAGCTCTTTATCATTTTTGTTTGTACAAGACTCAAATGCTTGTTAAATATCCTTCTAATTAACTAACTTAGGCATTAGAGTGCCCCCGTTGGCATCCACATCAAGTCACTCTAGTTTGTTTTGTCTTTGCAAGTATTCTTGCCCGGTTTAATTACCGGTGAGCAGTCAACTATATTAGCACCAGGCTTGGGATTTGAATAATTAGCTACATCTATCAAATCTAACTCAAAGTAACAAAATTATGGATTCCGTCTTGAAAATAAGTGTTCCTAATGGATTCAATGTAATCACCCAACACGTCAAGATTCAATCAACAATGATTTTACTCATTTGCCAGTTAAAGTAATCTACACATTAACCATAGGCTATATTCATCAAATAAATAACATTATGCCCAAATCAAATCTAAAATAGTAAAACAACGTTTATTAAAATTAAGAAATGTCAACAAATTAGATTTTAGAGGGCATTATTCCAAACAAGTGATAAGCAGGGTGTTGGATTATGATAGATCTTAGTTTTGAACCTTAATTTCCTCGACACACACGACAATGATCACCATTGTGATTCAAGCATTTGAATATTTTTAAGGTATGGAAGCATTTGTTCACATTTGTTTTTTCCTCATTAGGCACCACTGAGTTTGAAACTATAAAAACACATTTCAAATTCAAATGGAGATGCTATATGGAACTCCTTTTCCGGTCACCCCAGGCTGCGAAAATGGATTAAAAAGCTCATATGGCATAATCCCAGCTCCTACTCTATTCTTGAAATCATTGTTTCCATTCCTTTCATCAATAATCCGTTCAAGCTCTTTCAATCTCCAAGCTCTTGCAACCTTGCCTTCTCTCTAAAACCTTTCTTCTTCGCACACTGTCTAGAGATTATTTTCATCAAGCAAATAAAGAAGAAAGGATGAGGAGGAGCGGGGGTGAGGGAGGAAGAGCAGGGGCTAGGGCTTAAAAAACTTAAAATATTACTGGTAAAATTTTGTGTCAGGATCTTTGTCTCCCGCCCTACTTGTATCTGCAATGGTAGACGTTATAGTCTAATCCATGGAGGTTGTGTGTCACAAGATTCGATCACACCGAGTTCTATACTTTGAGAGGCACAAATCAACATGAAGACAACATTCTTGCGTGCTTTTATAGCATTGAGAAATCTTTCAATTCTCTACTTTTCATATCTCGTATTTATTTATTTTTCTTAATTTTCATGTTAGTATCATCATATTTCAATAAGAATTTTGTGCATCGGCCAAAATTATTTCCAACACCTTCAAGAAGTTGGCCACATTTTCCTTGTCATGTTTCATAAAAATGTTGTCATAGCGAGCTGTTTTCTTCGGTTATGTTGACAGGTGAGAAATTTTGGAACATACAAGCACAACTTAGTCAAGCTCCAGAGTCCATTTATCTTCCTTCAACAAGTTGGCCCTTGTCATGTTTCATAAAAATGTCGTCATAGCGAGCTGTTTTCTTTGGTTATGTTGACAGAAAAGAAATTTGGGAACATACAAGGACAACTTACTCAAGCTCCAGATCGAGTCCATTTATCTTCCTTCAACAACTTGGCCACTTTTTCCTTGTCGTGTTTGTAAAAATCTCTAGTCATAGCGAGCTGTTTTCTTTGCTAATGTAGATAGGAGAAGCTTTGGGAACATACAAGGACAACTTAGTCAAGCTCCAGATAGGGTCACTTCTTTGAACCTTTCCTACATGGGGCTCCTAGGCACCATTTCTCCTCACATCGGTAACCTCTCTTTCCTAGTCGCACTTGATCCTTCTAACAACAGCTTCTCTGGTTCTCTGCCACATGAGGTCAGCCGCCTACATCGCTTGAGAATACTCTTGTTGCCAAGCAACCAATTGGAAGGTAGTATCCCTCCAACTTTGCATAATTGCCAGAGGCTTCAACAAATACATCTAGACAGTAACCATCTTATAGGTGCAATTCCATCGTCCCTCAGCAATATGTCATTGTTAGAGTACTTGAATTTGGGTTCCAACAGCCTCATTGGTCAATTTCCTCTTATCATCCTTAACATATCCTCTCTAACCATAATTGCTCTTCAAAAAAATCAAATCTCAGGAACTCTTCCAATGGATCTCTGCAGCCATTTTCCTAATCTTCATGGGCCTTATCTTAATGGCAATAAATTCAGTGGTCGACTCCCTTCACAAATGAATTACTGTAAAGAGCTTGTAGTCTTATCCCTCTCATACAATAAATTAGATGGGAGTATTCCAGCAGGTTATGGGAGTTTAGAAAAACTTGAAAAGCTATATCTTGGAGGTAACAACTTAACTGGTAATATACCTCCTACAGTAACTTGTCAAGGTTAACTGTGTTTTGCATTGAGCATAACAACATTATAGGAAGCATTCCGAGTGATTTATGGCGCCTTTCAAATCTGGAATATTTGAATTTTGAATTCAATTATCTCACAGGGGCAATCCCCCAAAACCTTTTATAACATTTCCTCTCTACAACTAATCTCCTTGCTAAATAATTCCTTATCTGGAAATCTTCCATCAGCTATTGGGTTTTCTTGCCCTAATCTTAAAACTTTGGTTATTGGTCGAAACAGATTTAGTGGTCCTATCCCATCGTTTCTTTCAAATTGTTCCAAGCTCGTCCTAGTAGAGTTTAGTTCGAACATTCTTTCTGGACCAATACCAAAAAGCCTTGGACACATAAAATACCTCTGAGTACTTAATATGCATCACAACCAGCTAACAGGAAAGCCTGGAAATCAAGAGCTTAATTTTCTTTCATCTCTATCTAATTGCAAATTTTTGGAATACCTGGCCTGGACTTATCCTACAATCCCTTGGATGTTACTCTTCCGGATTCTATTAGAAACTTTTCAACCACCCTTTTCTCCTTAATTGCTCTATTCCAAAGCAAAATAAAGTGTCATATTCCTATGAGTATAAGTTCCTTAAAAGGCTTGACCTTGCTTCATCCTGGCAATAACAATTTGATTGGAAACATACCATCCACAATTGGAGGATTGGAGGAGTTACAAAGATTATATCTTGATGGTAATAAAATGGAAGGATTCATTCCAGAAGAAATATGTTAGCTAAAGAACTTGGGTGAGTTAGATCTCTCAAATAACAAAATCTCTGAATCCATCCCAAATTGCATTTCAAACCTCAATCTTCTGCAAAGGCTATACCTGAGTTCTAATATACTGAAATCATCAATACCATTAAATTTATGGAGCCTTGAGAATCTATTATTTTTGAACCTATCATCGAATTTCCTTGGTGGATATTTGTCTCCAAACATGAAAAAATTGAATGTTATTCAAGGCATGGATTTATCTCAGAACCAAATTACTGGTTATATTCCAAGCACCATTGGTGCTTGTGAAAGCCTAAATTATCTTAATTTGTCAAGAAACTCATTTCAAGAAAGCATTCCACAATCTTTTGGAGATTTGAAAGGATTGGATATCTTAGATCTCTCTTACAACGATTTATCCAGTACAATTCCTAAGTCTCTTGAGGCACTTTCACATCTCAAGTACTTGAATGTGTCTTTCAACAAGCTATTGGGAGAGATTCCATATAGTGGCCCTTTTGTAAACTTCACAGCTGAATCATTTTCAGGAAACAAAGCGCTTTGTGGGAATCCAATTTTTGGAGTACCACCTTGTCCAAACCCAAGTTCCAAAGGATCCAAGGCGAAACAAATTCTGCTCAAATATTTTCTTCCTACCATTGCTTTAGTTATGATCAGTCTAGCATTGATGTATATGCTGAGAAGACATCGAGAAAGTAAAATGCAGGTTCCAAGTGTACTTAATACATTGCATGTATTGGAGCATAGAATGATATCATATCAAGAGATTTGCCAAGGGACAAACAATTTTTGTGAAAGCAACTTGCTTGGAGCTGGAGGTTTTGGTTCTGTGTACAAAGAGGTGTTGTTTGACGGGACAAATGTTGCTATTAAAGTTCTAAATTTGCAATCTTTGGGTGCTTCAAAAGTTTCGATGTAGAATGCAAGAATCCGACATAGGAATGTTGTTAAGGTCATAAGTACATGCTCTAACCTTGAGTTCAGAGCTTTAGTACTACAATACATGTCTAACGGTAGCCTTGAAAGATGGTTATACTCTTATAACTATTGCATGAATCTTCTTCAAAGAGTAAACATTCTGGTTGATGTTGCATCAGCGTTGGACTATCTTCACAATGGTCAATCAGAATCTGTTGTGCACTGTGATTTGAAGTCTAGTAATATCCTTCTAGATGAGGACATGGTTGCACACATAGGTGACTTTGGCATTGCAAAGATTTTGGAACAGTCATGCAAAGTGTTCTTTCTTCCATCATGGAATTAGGATTAAAGCGTTCTCAAGAGTTACCAGATGAAAGAGTTGATATCAAAGGTGTCCTTGTGAAGCTTCAAAAAATCAAACTTACACTTTTTGAAAACAGAATCAGGGGTGTCTAATATCTTTAATCTAGGTTTTATATGGTTTGTCCTGTGTACTATAATTTATGTATGTATAGCTTTTCGTGTTTAAATAAATGGCTTGGGATTTTCTACCATCTTTCTCTTGATCCTTTTAATCATATTTTTTCTCCTTATACTTCTCACTGAGATCAATGTTGAAAATTATACCCAATACTCCAAACTACACTTAGTAGGGGAGTTGAATAGGTGTATGCAAAAATAATGCGGAACTAAAAATTAAGCAACCACACAAACATTCACCAAATATAATGAAAGAAATAAAGCAATGAGCACAAATAATTTGGTGACGAATTACTAATCTTTTGAGCATCTCAAAGAGAAAAACCACTCCAATAGACTTCAGTTGTTGTTGATTAACAATTGTTGTTTACAATAAAGACCCTAAGAGAGGAGCAATTGAAATCACAAAACCCAAACTTTCTCTCTTAGCACATGAAGAAAAAAATTATTTGTTCTCTAGAAATATTGAAGGGACTGCATAGATTCCATCTTTGATAAGACTTTTCCTCCAAATATTTTTGTTTTGGCGACTGGACCATTTGCTTCAATTGTGGTGCATGCACACCGTAGAAGTAATTATACCCTTTACATTTATTTATTAAGTTTATGTTATATATTACTCTACTTACTTAAGGTAATGTATTTTAAATGACTTTTTATATTACTTATTTAAAACACGTAAATATGAAAATAAGTGTAAAGATTACAAATTAATTAACTCTTTCAAAAATATTGCAAATCCTATATCTTATTTTTTTCAAGCGTTGAATCTATTTTGACAAACTTTTATGAAAAGAATTTTGCATTGTTAACTTTCCTCAAGAAGTAGTCATGAATTAATGTTGATATATGTATGAACTATCAATTATCTGACCTTGTCGAATCAAGAATTGTTTAAAAGGGCTGAACTCAGTCGATTCCCCCAATGGTGCCGCGATGGTAAAATCTTCAAGAATGAAAGAATTTTATTTTGTTGCCGTCGACTCTGTTCCTTCAATGGTGATAGGAAGAACGAAACAAGTTTCAAAAGAAAAGGCCAACCAGCAAGTTGTGGATGACAAACAATACCTCATAAAGCGCTTTATATCCATATCCAAGTAATCCCAATTGATCTTATGAGCTCCAGCCACTACAGTATGAGGACGCATGGCATTTGTTCTTGAAAACTGAACTCTGGATTCTTCAACCCTTGCTTAAACCCACACTGAAACCGAAATAGCCAAACACCCAACTCTTCTCCAAATCCAGTTTCCCCCGAACACAACCCAATCAAAATCCCATCATGCAATCCAAGCTACAATATCCCCAGCTTCACGGTGGAAAACTGAAACAGAGGAACCCACAACTTCAACAGACATTAATTCCATCTGGCCATCAAAATCGAAACAACTCACAAGAGCAAATCCAACCCAGAAATTTCAATCAATTAATCAACCAAAACTGTAAGAGAACACCCAATCAACCCAAAAACCACCGAAACAGAGGAAAGAAATCAAGCTCCAAAACCCTCTCTAATTCGGCCAAGAATAGCAGATCAAAACACCCAAAAAATCTAAGAAAGAAGAAACTTCATTTTGAGGATTAAGGGCGGTTTCAAGATTGAAAATATAGATGGACTCCAAACAAGCATCCACCAATAATAAAGAAAGCGATAAATCAGTCTAACACATATATTTTTTTTATGATGACGCGGAAATGTTTTGAAGAAATCTTTAAAAGTAAAACCATGGTAAAAAATCAATCGAAGAATTAGTGGCGGAGCCAGAATTTTAGTTTAAGCTACCCAATTTTCCTTTTGCGTTTTTTTTTTTTTTCTCTTTTATTGTTGTTTTTTTTTTAAAAAAAAAAAAATCTAATTTTTTTTCTAAGCAAATAAGGATAGGATATAAAAAATCAAAAAACCGAAAAAGGCTTGGACTCTCCAACAACAAACCCAAAGCATCAATACAATGCAAAAAACACAAACAAATATGAAATGGGCCAAAAAATGGCTTGGTCCTCTAGATCTTGATCAACACACCAAGAAATGTCACCCACGAAGTGGTGTTTGAAACAAGCCAAAGATTTGACTAGCTTTCAAACAACAACACCTTCTCGAAAGGAGGCTGTTGAAAGAAAGGCACTGAATTCCCATCTGGATCTGTTGTACGGGAGTAACGATCTCCGGTTGATGAAGCAATCTTCATAAAAAGATCAAACTATAGTAGCTCATGGAAATAAAAACCCACAAAAAAACAACAAAACACAACAAACATAAATACAAGACAGAAAACAAAGCAAAATACAACTAAAAAAAAAAAAGAAGCAAAAAACCTTCAGCATCATCGGCAATGGAGGAGCGAGATTCTAGGCCGGCGAGTGTAAGCCACTCACAGGCACGTGACGTACACACGCCGGTGATGAAGACCGGAGGGCCAAAATCAAAGGAGCAAAATACCACAAAACACTGGCAAAGGCGGAGGTAGCGAGCGAAGGATAGAGCAGAGGAGCAACGCATGGAGGACAGTTGTCCACGCTCCAGTGTGTGTGGACTGATAAGTGCCAAATATTGCATATTTGGACCCCTTTATTTACATTAGTTAATCCTTTAGCTGTGTCGTTATTTAATGTTTTGTGTTTTTAGTATTTTGTAGATCATTGAAGAAAAACTACAGTTTTAAAAGGAAAAATGCAAAGTTTGGAAAAAAGCATACTTTAAGAAGACCTAGATGATGTGGTTAAGTTTAACCAAATCCGAAAAAATGTTAAATATGATTAAAGATCCGATTGGATTAAAGTTTAGATTGGAAAAAATTTTGAATTGGATTCAAATTCAGATTCTGCACACATCTCAATATTTTGACCATAACTTTCCGATCAGATATCGGATTGAAGTGATTCAAGTGGCATTGGAAATCTAACTCAAAATAATATAATTCATTGTGAAATTGGATTTTCCTAATTCGAATAGTTACTATATCAAAATCGCCTCGCAATAAAAGAACACAAATCCGAACGAATCATATTCCAATTTCAGACTTCTATTTTGATTGGGAGATAGACCTCCGAATTATCTAGGTTTAATAAGTTTTCTAGGACTTTTCTAAGCCTATAAATAGACTTCTTTGCATTCAAGAAAATATAGAATTCCAGAGAGCAAAATTCTACCGTTTTTCTCTTTTTAGTTTAGGTTTTCTTTAGATTTAGGTTTTATTTTTATGTTGAGCTAAATTTCCAACTAAGGTTGGGGATGAAACATCACCGATAAAGAACATCAATCCTTTCATGTAAGTCTTTATTTATCTGATTTTATTGGGTTTAATATTTCAATTGTTTTACTTCTTTTCAATGTGTGGAGTGGTTCTTGGATATCTTTTGTGATTTAATGATACACTTGATAATTTAAGATAATTTCACATAATTGATTGCTTGATTTTATTTGCCTAAATAGTTGGATATCCCTTGTGATTTGTTCTACGGATACATTTGGTGTTTCAATTAAGATTGGATGTCTTTTGTGATTTACGGATACATCTAATGATTTAATTGATATTGGATTCCTCTTGTGATTTGTGCAATGAATGAATATTGTTAGTTTAGGTTTTGGCACATTCGGTTTGCATGTAAATTGTTGAAAATGTGCATCTCAACATGTCCAGAAAGCAGGAGTCTAGAAAGCCCTATCCAAACCGCCAGAAGTCAGGTCCGGACCCAATTTACAGAATATACATTTTGAAGGGCCTGTCCGGACCGTCAAAAGCTGGGTCCGGACACTACATCCAGCAACTGTGTTTTAAAAGGGGAGGTCCGGACCATCAGAAGTTGGGTCCGGACCCCATTTCTAGCAACTATGTTTTGAATGGGAGGTCTGGACCGTCAGAAGCTGGGTCCGGACCCAATTTCCAGCACGCCTATTGTTCAAGGCATGTCCGGACACATGACTTGGGTGTCCAGACATCACGTGGTTACGCTTATGTAACCCTAGCCATGTCTGGACACCCAATTATCCCTGTCCGGACATGACTGCTGAATTATTGTTTTATTCTCTATTTAAACAAAATGTTTTACCTAAGATAGATACGTATTTTGGAGAGAAAAATTAGAGAGCTTAGAGAGAGATATTGCTCTAGTTTATTTTGAGAAAAGAAAATACGTGAAGCCAATCGGAGTTCTGGTGAAAGGAAATCTTTTAGAAGAATTGTGCCAGACGTTCTGGAAATGGCTACTGAGGTAGAAGTCAAGTGGGTCGCTTGTCGTGTGCAAGGAAGAGTCAAAGGTTTTGTAATTCTTCTTGTATTCCTTATTCTTCTTATAGTGGATTGATTTCTTGGGTTTGGCTGCCCCAGAGAGGTTTTACATTTAGAGAGTTCTCTAAATGGTTTCCTTTTCGTAACCAAATATCTGTGTTCATGAATGTTTAGTTCATATTTGTATTTGGTTGATTTTTAACTGTTAGGTTAGATCTCATTCTGCATAATTTTTGTGAAACACCTAGGCATTTGAATAGGTGTCATTTGGAGTCGTTTTTAGAATTTTCAAATACATATGATGGTTTTGATTAATTGTTTGAAGCATAGTAAAACATATCTAAGATTTTAATTGTGAAAACTTCAGATTAATATTGATAAACATGAAAGTATGTTGTTATAATTCGGTGAGTGTGAATTCCCAAACCTTAGTATTTTATCTCTTAGTTTATTTTAATTAGTTTATGTTTATCTTTTAATTTTTAAAATCAAAATTCAAAACCCTTTTGGAACTAGGTTAGGGTTTAATTAGTTTAGATTTAAATTGCTCTTTCAAGAATACAATTCTCTGTGGGATCGACCTCGCACTTGCAATCCATTAAACTACAATCGATTCATGCACTTGCGAGTTAAATAAATTTGCACAACATGGACCACGCGTCCGCAAGTGAGATCCACTCTTGGGCGCTTATGGCTCACGCTCCGCGAGTGTTGGCCGGACGGAGTAGATGGTTGCGTCGGGAAGCGTAAAGGTCGTAGCACATGGTGGTGAGGCACGTGTGATGGAGGAGCGGCCTGGTGTTGACAGATCGGGTTTTGAAAAAACCAAATCGAGAAACACCAGTTTGGGGACTACGAAGGTTGATGGATGGCAGATGAAGGCTGGGCTCACCCAATTTGTGGTGGAGATGGGACTTTGCTGCACGGTGATGGCGGAGGAGCGATGGGAGCTGCTGTAAAGGGGAAGAAACGACTGGAAACAAATGAGAGAACGGAGGAAAACAAGAGAAAATGAGAAGAAAATGAAGGAGAACAAGGGTTGAAGGGAAGAGGGAGGGAAAAAAACTTCATCCCTCCTCGCTCAGGCAGCTGCACAAGGCGGAGGAAAAACCTCACAAGGAGGTGGAAAGCTTCTCTCTCTACAAAAAGAGAGGAGTCTAATTTTTATTTTTGTTAATGAGGCATATGGCCATGTGTCGGCTTTTGAAGGGCACTGATGTATAGTTTCGTCAATTTTATGAAAGGAAGTATTATCTTCATTTTTAGCAATAAGAGACGTACCATCTATAATACGAAATGAAATCGATGTGGGCAAAAATAAAGTTATTAAACCACAAATATTAAAAAAGTGTTTAACCCTTGATTGTTCATCAATGGGAAACACTTTGGGACTGATTTTTTTTTTTTTTTTTTTTCTCTCTATCGTACATTGAATTTTTGATAGAATCTTGATTTTAAGAAGAGTTATGACTTTATTGTTTTTTTGTTTTTAGGATCTCGCTACACCACCCTGTAGTAGAAACTCATTCATGAGAACCTTGCTTGCCGATGCTTGCCATATCTTTTTTTTGGATGAATAAAATTTTCATTCAAAACACAAACAAAACACCTAAACACACCAACAAGAAAGTTAGAACTCAGTTCTTTACATTAAAACAAGAAACACCCCACCCCAATCAAACAATTACAAATGGTCTCCTACAAAAAAAAAATAAATAAATAAAAAAATCACAAGCTAAAAAAAAAATACCGCCACCCATCAAAGAAAAAAAAGAGCTTCATTACTCATTTTGAACCAAGATACTCAAAGGAATGCTCCAATTCTCACAAATCTTGACATTTTCAACAGTATGCTTAAACTTTCCTTTGCTCTTCCCCATGATTCTTATACTAATCTCCCAACAAATAAGCTGTAATATTTGCTCCTCAGAATTCACCCTCTTGCAAAATTTAATACTATTCTGGTGCTTCCATATGTGATATACAGTTGCTCCAATAGCCAATTTACACACAGTGCATTGCAAACTTTTTTCCTTCCATGCCTTCATGCCTTCCCTCACCACCTCATCCCAATCCAGCCAAATAGGACTAACCAAACTTTTAAGCATCACTTCTCTCCATAACCTCTTACTCCAATCACACTAAAAAAATAAATGCTCCCTACTTTCAATAGTATGGTGACAAGATAAGCACTTCATATCCCCTGCCATACCCCAACTTAGCAATCTATCTCCCGCATACTTTCAATAGTATGATGCTTGCCATATCAAACTTGCTTTCCTTACCAACGATAGACCTATAAAAAGGTATCACACCCGAGGTGTGCATTCTCTTCCTTTCTCATTCTCTTGCTTCCTATCCTCTCCAAAATCATCCTTCTAATTTAGGTATTGGAGTGCCCTCAGCTGGCATTCGCATCAAGTCACTCGAGTTTGTTTTTGTGTTTGCAGGTATTCATGCCCAGTTTACCGAGGTGCGGTCAACTGTATCAACACCGGGTTTGGAATTTGAATAACCAGGTCCATCAAATCTAACTCAGAAGAAAAAAGATTATGGATTCCGTCTTGAGAATAAATATTCCCAATAGATTCAATGTAATTGCCCAACATGCTGAGATTCAATCAACAATGATTTTACTCACTTGCCAATTAAAGTAATCAACACATTCCTTTTAGTCCACTAATCTCTCAGAATTAGGAGCACTACTATTAGGGGACGTGAGAAAATATTTAATGACAATATTTTTAATATTTTTCTCACAATGGTTCACCATGTCATCATTAAAACAAACCATCTTGATCAACATATTCTAGTATTATTAGATAAAATATTTACCAATTATATCACTAACTGAGAACATTTATCTTATAGTTGTAATTAGCCTATGATTTTATGTTTTATGTGCACCAATCTCATTGTATGCATTTAAATTGTATTAAATATAACCATAGATCTATATATATTCATCAAATGAATAACATTATGCCCAAAACAAATCTCAAATAGTAAAACAACGTTTATTAAAATTAAGAAATGTCAACAAATTAGATTTTTAGAGGGCATTATTCCAAACAACAAGTGACAAGCAAGGTGTTGGATTATGATAGATCTTAGTTTTGAACCTTTCCTAGACACACACGACAATGATCACCATTGTGATTCAAGCATTTGAATATTTTTAAGGTATGTAAGCATATGTTCAATTTTTTTTTTCCTCATTGGGCACCACCGAGTTTGAAACTATAAAAACACATTTCAAATTCAAATGGAGATGCTATATGGAATTCCTTTTCCGGTCACCTCCGGCTGCGAAAATGGCTTTAAAAGCTCATACGGCACAATCCCAGCTCCTACTCTATTCTTGAAATCATTGCTTCCATTCCTTTCATCGATAATGCGTTCAAGCTCTTTCAATCTCCCATTAAACCGTTCAAAAGCCATCTTTATGGCCGGATCTTCAGCCCATGAGGGCTCCATCTTCTCTCCAAGGTACTCCTCGTCCGGTGAATGATTAGACAATATGTCCAAAACAGCCATTATTCTTGTTGCTTGAAGTTGTGAAGGGAAACATTTCAAGAGTGCAAGTGCAGGTTTTTTCATGAACTTTTTCCATTCTTCTTCAGTAGGGTCTTCTGTGGGCATGCTGGTTCTGGCAATGGTAGGCCGGTTAGGAAAATAACCCGCGTAAGCGTATTGTTCGAAGTTCATGGCTGCATGGTGACCAAAAGTGACCCATACGATTGTTGTGATGATGCCAATTAGGTCTTTGGGGGTTTTGAGGACTGGCCACTAGGGTTCATCCTTCTTGTCGGCATGGCCGACCGTTCGAATTTCTGTCCACCATGCTTGGAGCTCTTGATCAAACTCTACAAGGCAAGGGTTTGGGTAGTAGTGCTTAACATAATCAGTGACCCGTAATTCGATGGTATCCCATCATTGCAAAGGGGTAGTCTTTAATTGTTAGCTTTAGTCCATGAGGAACAGTTGGATCCTCAACAACCATTCCCCTACACAATTGCAAAAACAATTGAATGGTAGTTAGTTTGGACACAATGATAAGCCATAGTACTATTAATAAAGTAATTAAATTTACTAATATTTGTAGATTATTTGATCTTGAGACAAACCAATTTATCATCAGGATTTCTTTGTAGGTGAGTTTTCAGATCAAATATCAGTTCTATTTATCATTTAGCTGAGTCACTCTAAAAATCACAACTCTCGATGATTCTATGAAATTATTGAGAGGTATAAAGGAACCAAAACCTCCAATCAAATCATACATAACTTCACATGATCATGACAAGGAAAATTTGTGAACCACACAGCTTCAGTTTGACTTATCCTATTGTTGAAAGATATGTCCGAGTAAAGGACTTTATCACGTGGACTTGAGCAGTACAACCGCACGAGTCCATTTTCGGCCACCATAACAAAGTTCTGCACTACATTTAGAAGGACAAAGCTAGCTTGCTATTTTTGATTAGTTGATATAACAAAGGAAATTGACACTTCTCATCAAATATATCTATATATAGTGTACCAACTATATGGAATTGGAAATGTTTGCGAAGAGTTTGAATTCCTTGTAGTGTTAATAATATGACTTTTGCGTATGTGGATTCATTAGAAGAAAATTAAAGAGGCTTGAATTTTATGCAACAGAAATTTCAAAAAGTATTTCTGTCACTTGTGATCTCTTCTTTTTCATGATCAACGACCATGGCAATCGCTGTTTGCTGTCCTATTAATTAATTAATGGTTTTTGTAAGTTTTCGTTGTTGCTAAAATCTTTTCGGATTCAATTCTTGCTATTGAAAAGAAAAAAGATCATCTGGCTCATCCCATTGAAGTTTCTAGCAATATTCCTTGTTCTTATTTATCCTAATTTGCCATATGATCATCTACCTTCTTGAAATACACATTTCAACTTCAAATGGAAATGCTATAGGGAACTCCCTTTCCTGTCACTCCAGGCTTCGAAAATGGCTTCAAAAGCTCATACGGCAAAACCCCAGCTCCGGTTCTGTTCTTCAAATTCTTGTTTGCATTCCTCTCATCAATAGTTCCTTCAAGCTCAAGTAACCTCCCGTTAAACCGTTCAAAGGACCCCTTAATGATCGGATTTTCAGCCCATGCAGGCTCTATTACATCCCCCAGATACTCCTCGTCCGGAGAATGATTTGATAGGATGTCCAAAACAGCCATCACTCTTGTCGCTTGAATTTGTGAAGGGAAGCATTGTAAGAGTGCACCTTCGGGCTTTATCAAGAAGTTTTTCCAAAATTCTTCAGAAGGATCTTCAGTGGGCATGTTGGTTCTAGCAATGGTAGGCCGGTTAGGGAAATAACCAGCATAAGTGTATTGTCCAAAGTTTACGGCTGCATGGTGTCCAGATGTCACCCATACAATCGTTGTGATGATTTCGATAAGGTCTTTTGGGGTCTTGAGAACCGGCCACCAAGGTTCGTCTTTTTTGTCGGCGTGGCCTACTGTTCGGATTTCTGTCCACCATTGTTGTAGCTCTTGATCAGACTCTATGAGGCTTGGGTTGGGGTAATAGTGGTTGACATAGTCACTCACCCACTCTTTGATATTGTCCCAAAGGAGGAGGCCATCATTGGCAAATGGGTAATCCTCAATTGTGAGCTTTAGGCCATGTGGAGCAGTTGGATCTTCAACTGCCATTCCCCTGGCAAGTAGCAAAATCAACAAGTTAATGAACATATATGTGTGTTAATTTCGAGACAATATCTTTAGTTCAAAGGTTGTCTTTGTCAATTCACTCAATTTCAGTTAAATATTCAAAATGTTAAAAGCCAAAAAAATTCATAAAGCTGTGGAAATATATATAAGGAGAATAGCAGAATAAAAGAAAACAGAGACAAATAATTTTCGAATCCATTAGGATAGATACCTACATACAGGGCTATATTGTGGTCTTATTACTTAATATGATTGTGTACAAGAGACAATGTTCGAATCCAATCTAATTCTAATCAAATCCCTCATTTAGGGTAATTCAATCATCATTATTTCTCATATATTCTAACATGTACCACTTATTAAAGAGAAGTTTAAACCCATAAGTGAAGTAAAATGCTAAAGTATTAATTAAATGATTAAATTTAATCAATTTTTAGGATAAACGTTGATTTAACAACTTGCTCAAACAAAATTTAGTTACGAAATCACCTGTTAATTAAGTCAGCTGGTAATGCCTGCAGGTTGAATTGCCACTGCTGGTCATAAGCAGCGGAGCTTAACTCAATGGAGTACTTGCTAGGTGCAAATGAGGTCTCAATGATCCCTCCTGCATTAATAAGTGCTTCTCGAGCAAGAGCATTAATCTCCATAGTGTACCGAAAATGAGGGCACAATAGTCTATAGATAGGGTGCACCGCACTGAGTTGCCTATTTGTCGCAATTATATAAGGTTCTGTAGCACAATGAGTTCTGAGCCTACAAAACAGATGGAAATTAAACTTCCATGTTAATAGCAATGTATATATGGATTAATGCTAGTAGGAGTGAATTGGAGCATGTGTAAGTACCAATGGCTAACAAGTTGGTGATAACCAGACTCATGGGCAAGAACATGAGCTTTTGCAATCCTCCATAGCCAGATACCTGTAGCATCCCAACAAGGCATGTGAACCTCTTTCCACTGAGGCTTCCCATCTATTGGTGGCCGAGTCAACTCAATGGCTAGTGGCCTTAAGGTGCCCCCTGGGGTTAGGAAGAACACCGTCCTTGATCCGTACAAAGTTGTCCCTTTAATCTCTCTTACTTTTCTCACATATGGTAACAATAGGTCATGGTAATCTAGAATGAATAGCTTCTTCTGATGTATGGCCTACAAATTAATGACGCAAAATTTATGTGTGAAAGAGAAAGGACCATTTATATGTAAGTTGTATGATATTGTGTTACATACCTCCTTGACCGTCATTAAACCTCCGATTTCCTTTTGAATCATTTCTGTAGTGATTGCTGATTCTGGCGAACCATAAATCTTTGGGTCGAGCTTACTCTTCAATGGCCATTCCTAGAGAATTTTCATGCAGATTTTTGGCATTTTATGTAAAAAGTTAATCCTAGTTAATCCCGCCCCACACACACATATATATAATTTGATGGGTTTACACATATATATACGCTTTGATGGGTTACTTATTTTGGTCATATTGCTAGAAAGAAAAAAAATATCTTAATGATTTAATCCATGAGATAAGCATTCGCTATAGTTTAATGTTATTTATCACACATTTCACACACTTTTTTCTTTTAATTACTGTCTAACATAAAAATTCACATAAAACACGTCATGTTAACCGATACGAAATGAGTGTGAAGGGTGATGGCCGCTCCTTCTCCTCTACATTTGAACATTATATATATATATATATATGCTTGAAAATTAGATTTTATCCTTTTTAAAGTTAGATTGGGCTTTCATTTGTGCCGTGACTTGTTTCAAGAAGAAATTTTGGTTCGTCTCTTGTGCTCATTGCTTTCATAATTATTGTCCAAAAATCATACCGTGATTAACTGTATGCTGTAGGGGTTGAGGCCAGCAAGAGTCTGCCTACCAAATTCAGCATCCCTAAACCAAAAGAATTTGTCTCCTGCATAAATGTGTGCCAAAAAACTACCGTTTAGAGAGAAGATGGATGAAGGCATAAAGAGATGATATATTTAAGGGTAAAGTTATCTCACTATCCATTGTTTCTGGTGTCTCAAACCGCAACACATTTTCTTGTGTATCATTGATAGCCTTGAGCAGCCTGGGCAGCACGTTGCGGAGGGACTGCGTGTTTTGGTTTTTAAGGGGAGGCAAGTTAACCCCCTCGTTGAAAAGCGAATCTATCGCCGTGAAGTATGGAAATCCGAGGTCTGTGTCGATGATCGCCGCCTCTAACGACGGTACCACTGCATGCAGCACCGAGGATACTGCCTTGACTGAGAACGTTAGCTGTTTTACTTCCGAGAAGCTCTCATCCCGAGGAACATACACGCTACTGCTTCTTTTCTCCGACAATGGATCTGCGTGCAAATCAATTGTTTATACTAACTTTCTCATTCATTTTCTTCAAAATGCATCAACACCTAAAATTACAAATTAACACAGTTGTTCATTATTTTATTTGTTTTATGTTATTTTATATGTTTTTATTTGTTCCTGAACCCTAGGATATTGAAAAGCCATGCAAAACTGTTGAAGTATTGATTAAATAATTAAATTTAACTTTTTTTTTTATTTGTTTAAACTTCTTGAATAAATGGTAATTTAGCATGGTATCGGAATTAAAGGTCCTGAGATTAAACTTTGACTCCGTCAATTCACCTTATTTAAATTAAATATTCTACACACGTTTGAGTTCACATGTACAAAAAGTGTTAAAGTATTGATTAAATTATTAAATTCATCTCTTTTTATTAACTTAAATTTTTAAAACAACTGATAATTTAACAAAAACATAAACCTATGGCACAATACAACCCTATCATGTCAGACCTTTTTTTTTTTTTTTTTAATTAATATTTTATGAGTATGGAAAGTTTTCTCCCTTTATTCTTTCATTTTAAAAGTAAAAAAAAAAAAATTAAAAAAAAAAGAACTTTACGTTGATGTGAGAGTTTATAATTAAAAAAAAAAGAAAAAGAAAAAAAAAAAGAACGACAATGTGACAAAAAGCACAAAACAAATTTCCACATTGCGCGTCCATAAATTGGTAAGTTGTGAAAGTTGTGATATACGAGGAGAAGTCCTGCTATATGGCTGTCAAAAGTCAGATAAGTATTTGTTAAAGTTTAATGTGACTTTATTTTTTTTAAAAAAAAATTTGTAGAAATCTCTCTATTCCCCCATTTTGTTTTTTTTTGTTTTTATTAGTTAAATTTTTATAAGTTAATATTTAGTTTTTAATGCCTCAAAATTTGTTTTTGAATTCAAAACTAAAATTTAGCGATGAAAAGTTAACCATTTAAGGATGGTATTACTCAAAAAGAATTCAATCATCCTAAATTTGGTGTTAATGTTTCAAATTTAGTGCTAATATTTCAAATTTAGATTCTCCTTTAATTTTAAAAAAAAATTTGTAAATGTCTGACGCTAGGCAGTCGTAAATCTCTACTCTACGAGGAGATAAAAGTAGAGGTTATGTTTGGCAAATGAGTGGACTTAGGAAATTGGCTGAATCTGTAGCAGATTTGATTAACGTGAAAGAAAAAAGTAAGAATGTTTTGTATAAAAAAGTAAAAAATTTTGTTTTGTAATAATTTTTTTATTTGAATAGTAATAAAAAATTATTAATATTATGTAAAAAATAAAAATATTGAAGTTGATTTTAAAATTTTGGGTCTGGTCAAGCTAGTACGGCTTCGTTGTCAGACGTCACCATCAGATCAGACAACGCATATAATGCTTTATCTTAGAACCACACAATTGCTTATCACGGATCAATAAATATCACAGAGACTATATAAAATTAATTACTATCTTATCCCATAATTAATGAAATAACAATCAATTATGTATTCTCTACTCAATACAATAAGATTTTTTTTTTTTTTTTTTTAATTTAATTTAATTGACAATAGATTGAGCATATCAATTAAACGAAGATATAACTATAACCTCGGCCTGAAATTTGTTTTTAAAGACATATAGTTAATTAAATGTTTTAATAAAATAGTAGTTTGGTATTAAAAATCATACCTGTTTCGGTTCGCGGGCGTCCTGTTCGGCAACGTCTGGGATAGGGGTGTTGTTTGCCGCCGAGTACCGGTCTCTTAAGATCTGCACTACTATCAGGATTTCCTAGATCGTTATACACATCATAATCATAAACCCTCTCGAAAGTCTTGCGTTCTCCTTGTCCATTGCCTCTCAAAATCTTGAGCTCTTCTTTTCTTAGCCTCCTCAGCCCGTTTGGTGTCTGGGATGGCAAGTATGACTGCTCCACAACACATAACAAACAGAGACAACAACATATATTAAACTTCCATTGTTGTTAAAATTTATATAAAAGGCTTAAAATAAAATAAAATTATGGTTTGGATTATTCTGCAAGTTGGTTAAGTTAAAGGGCTGAATTCAGAGTAAAATTCCATTCGTACGGATTCTTATTTAATTTGTTTCGAATTAAGGATTAGTTATGAGTGGTTGAGATGACATATTCCATTTTGAAAGGGACTAATTTTGAATCTTTGATACTAATCAAATAAAATATTGACAAATTGGCTGCTGGACCATAAAGGTTAATTAGTGGATGTGGGCAAAGACAAAGTCCCCGTTTACAACTTAGCCCCCAAACCTTTTGGATTTCTGTATCAGAAACGTGTGGGAAATTTTGTTAATTTAATCACCTCCATAAAAGCTTAATTAGATCGATTTATTTAGATT
>NC_081550.1:1423234-1428811 GCF_901000735.1 Corylus avellana
GAAAATGATATTCTTTGTAGTGCTTGGGGTATAAATTGGAATATTGGTTTAATTTTTTGTGGAGATTTTATCTGATTGTTTAAGTGTTTTCAGCTTTAGCTTAGTGCTATAGCTTTACTTTGTAAAGTGCTGTTTAGTTGTTTTGTTAATAAAACTTACCCATTCATCAAAAAAAAACATCCATCCATCTTGATCACAAAGCTACCGTTTTGTTGCAAAATGGATTAAAGACTCCTTAGAATTCATAGGACATTTTACTGAGTAAGTTTCTCCAAATCTCATTGTTTTCAAATTAAATGGCAAAATTTTTTGTTATATTGGTGATAAATAATAAATCAAATTAATAAATTTAAAATATGGTAAAAATTTAAGAAAACTATCATCTATAAAAATTTAAGTAATGTAAAAGGAATAAGATTATAATCCCATCTAAAAGGGATATCGAAAATGACATAATTTTTCTTCAAATTGGGTTGGAAGAAATTTCTTTCAGCCCAACCTAACAAATTAACATGTCTTTTATCATGTGATAAGCACGCAATTTTCTAAGAGTTTCTCCTTAGCTAGCCCTTCAACTCCCTCCTCTATATATAAACAAAATCATGTCAAAATTGTCACCCTCACCTCCACGGATTGGGATTGGCTACAATTAGCTTGCTCAAGCCCTGTGTGAACAGCTCAAGGTCTTGGGCCCAACTCTTCCAATTTGGTTTGGAAAAAAACTGTATTATTATTATTATTTTTGCATCTAATGAGGTACATAATGTTAAGTTGATGTAATATCGTGAATATCATTAGATTTATAAAATAAATAAATCTTACAAATTCAATTGTTAATTTGATAAAAAAATTAAAATTAAAATTTTTAAAAAAAAAATCTACGAAGATGAGCAGTAAATGAACAGGAAATTGAAAAACATTTTTCTAAATAAAGTAAAGACTATAAAATAACGCATCTTTATTTCCCTTTAAATAGAGAGTCACGATGGTGACTCGATCTGTATCTAGTAATATTGGAACACCCATCTTAAATATTTCCAAGGCAATGCATTTATTAAATTCATGATAAGAACAAAGTGATTAAAGGATAAGGATGTCTTGCAATTGGGTGATCTAGATTTGCTGAAAGAATTTGATTGGACTCGTCACATATGGAATTCAGAATTTAACTCCTACAGAATTTATAGGATTGAGACTGCATTGAATTTTTTTTGGCCGTTGCTTTGATATTTGATAAGACTTTTCCCCCTAATAAATTTGTTTTGGCCACGGCACCATTTGATTCAATTGTGGTGGCCGGGATCTTGTGATAAGACTTTTCCCCTTAATAAATTTGTTTTGGCCACGGCACCATTTGATTCAATTGTGGTGGCCGGGATCTTGTTAGTCTATATATATATATATATATACATGCACACTGTGAATGCATATAACGGATAACGACTTCTTACCATTTAAAAAAAAAAAAAAAAAAAAAAATCTTTATATTAAGGACAAAAATTTCTTTCAAATTAGTCTCAAAGAAATATCTACTAATCCATTTAAAATAATGTCAAGGATCTATAAATTTTTAAATGACCTATAAAATATCACATACTAAAAATGCGACATGTTATCAGGATCAATATAACAAAAAATAAATTTCTCTCAAAAGACTTCTTCTTGACTTTCGCAAAGAATATTCTTTTTTAAAAAACTAAACCACAGTTTTTTACTCAATTTTTTTATAACATATACTCAATTCTTATCACCTTTTTTTAACCAATGACATTTTTCAAGCCATTTGATGCAAATAATAGCCTAAAATTATGTAAGTGTAGGAGATCCCTATCTATACGAGAAAAACTATTTAGTATTCTCATATTATTATTATACAATTATGGTGATGTGGCAATGAAAATCAGCCTTTAGATCAATGGGGCTTATAACAAGAAAAAATCAATGACTAATTTTCATTGTCACATTACCATAGTTGTATGACAGTAGTATGAGAGTAATTTTCATGTCAATAATTTCAAAAAGAATATAAACAATTTTAAACATGGCATGTCAACTCCTATGATATAAGTGTAATAAATGGTGTGAAGATTAGCATTATTACATTCAAATTAATTAACCCTTTGAAAAGAGAAAAGAGATTGCAAATCTCATATCTTATTTTTTCAACCATAGAATATATTTTGACAAATTTTATGAAAAGAATTTTGCATTGCGTGGTTAAAAGACCTTCTCTAATTTTTATTTTATTTATTTATTTTTTTTAATAACAATGCTTTTTCTCTATGCATTTCATAAAAATACAGCATGTTGCTCTAACAAAACAATATCATAAAAACAATGAGAAATTTCTTCCATCTAAATTTGATTTATACTTTGTTTAACTCTTTAAATGCCATTGTTCCAATCAATTTTCAAATCTACAGCATATGCTATCGAATCACGTCTCTAACCGCTACCTAATCCATCACAAGTTTCTCAACTAGACAGTAATTTCCTAGTTGTTCCATCTCCGCTACAAGGACATTTCTAAACACAATTCTCTTCATTGCCTTTACCATCAATGACAATTCTTCCATATGCTTGATAATTCTTCTGCCATCTGTTAATGGTTTGCTTCTAGAAAAGAATCAAGAAGAAAACAAAAGACAGACCGTAGATCTAAGATCATTACTCTTAAGGATTTTTGTAAACAAAACCTTAGAAAACAATTAAAATAAATTGAAACAGAAAAAACTTCGCCCTATAAATTACTGTTAAAAGCAAATCTAGAGAGAATATAAACAAAAACTGCTGCAAAGTCTAAATATCAACAAACTTACTATTGTATTATTTTTTAAAAAAAAAAAAAAAAAAAAAGGGAAGAAACGAATTCCTTTAGGAATGATTCTCTGGCGGCTAAAAACCTTCTCGAATTGAACTCGTGCCTATTGCCATTACTCATTGCGGCGGCTAATGAAAAAGGCCAACACCTTGTACATCAGTCATCAGGCGTCTTTGCTCTTAACACGCAACAACGAAACGTCGCAATACCTTGTCCTTTTTCTTTCTTTTTTGTTTTGTTTTTTTTTTTTTATTCGTTGCAATATTGGTTGTGACCGTTGAACCCTGTATTGATTCACATCATGGAATCTGCAGTCAATTCAATTACAGAAGGCCCTAAGGAATTGTCTGTTTGCTCGGATAAAGTTGTGAACCAATTAAAGCAAGAGTGAGACGACACACAAGGTCCAGTACAATGATCTCTTATAATTTCAAATAAATGACAAATTTTCAAATTACAGAAGTTAGGTTGTCTTTATGCATCGAATTGTTTGAAAATATCACGTATTCAAAATGTGTCATGTTATTAAAACATTAAAAAAAAAATCATTTTCAAAAGGTTTTTTCTTCACTTTTACACAACGTTTCTTTTTAAAAAACCAAAAAATAAGGAAGAGAGAACACATGAGAAACTGTAACATTTTTTTAATGAAAAACTAGTCTAGTCTATCAAACACATTAAAAACTGGTTCACTTACTAAAAATTATGGGTTCACGCAATGTGTTGCAAGTCTAAGCCACTCTAAGGAAGGATTTGGCTTATATATATATGACAATCATTCCTTCTTCATTTATTCAAGGGAAAACTTTTCTTAACCCTCTTGAACTTTCATCGCTTTTACCATCACCCCATTAAAGTTCAAAAACTCTCAATTTTATATATCAAACTTTAAAAATATGCAATGTCACTCAAACCATTAGGTTTTGGAGTTAAATCAAACGGAGTATAGGTAAAATGTCTCTTAATACACTAAAATAATGTTTGATACACTAAAGTAAAAAGTTTTCAAACTTTAAAATAACTATTGAAAAAACAATAAAAATTCAGAAAATTAAGTGAATTTCCTTTATTTAACCAATCATTTTGAGTGGTGCACTCAGCTCCTCTATAAAAAGTCAAGAAATGATCTAGTACAGCACCACACCCATAATAAGAAAAATAAGTTATGTCATTTCAAGGCTATCGACTACTCCTGGGCCTCCTGGTCTTTGTTGGCTTATTGATTGATAATAGCATTTCTGTTACACCAAGCCATCACACTGCTTCACTCAACCGGAGCAGTTTTCCCGCCGGTTTCATTTTCGGAACGGCATCGGCGGCTTACCAGGTAAGTCCTGCTTGGGTTTCCTCCATGTTTGTATGATAGGTAATACAGTTTTTCTAATTCAAGTGTACAGAGAATATGTCAAGCGTGATGCATTTATATATATGTGCCATTATGTGTTTAAAATCCAGTATGAAGGTGCAGCAAATGAAGGTGGCAAAGGAAAAAGTATGTGGGATACTTACACCCATAGATATCCAGGTCTCTCTCTCTAGCTCCTCATTGAAATCAAAGGTTTTTTTTTTTTTTTGGTGCGCAGTAATTTCAATCAACATTAAAAAAAAAAAAAAAAATAGAATACAAGAAGGAATGCTATAATTTACTTGAAGTTCTTTACAAATTGATGGGACCAACATTTTATGTGATATTTATCAAATCAGTTACTAAAATATAGACGGTCATGCACATAGCATTTTACATTAATGTAATTATAACGTTATCATGTTTACAAACTAATGATGCAGTTCACGTAATACTTATCATCTTAACTACTAAAATGTAAGATAGGGTTCTAATTCCAAGGGTTTAAATTAGAGGTCGGAGTAGGAGACCAATGGCTGAGTTCAAGGGTCAACAAGACCAAAACAAAGTATCTATTTTTTTTTAAAAAAAAAAAAAGTTTCAAAGTAACGCCTAGAAATCTTTTTTTTTTTTTTTTTTTAAATCTTACAAATATAAGATTTATGAAATTGCAGGTAGGATAGCGGATGGCAGTAATGGAGATGTGGCTATTGATCAATATCATCGCTACAAGGTATATACAGTTAGTACACATAATTAAAGAAAAACAATCTCACAATCTGATTTGTCTAATTATTCAGCCTAACTAATTAAACACAAGATGATGAAAACGAACTTAAAGATTTTGGCAACAGATTTATATTTCACATTATGTATTATAGGAAGATGTTGGAATTATGAAGGAAATGGGTGCAGATGCTTACAGGTTCTCCATCTCATGGCCTCGAATTTTACCAAGTAAGATTCTCGTTTACATCAATCTCTAGAGCTACTTTACACAAAATCTAGACAAAAACAAAAAGATAATAAATGGGGTACAACCCAAATCTACATCAAGGTTTTGGAAACATGATTTGAATCTTTTACCATTTTCTATTCAAAAAATGAAGGGCAGGTAAATTGAGACTCTCTGCTGAAGTTGAGAGTCCACCCGCACTATTTTTTTTGACAAAGTGCTCCTCTCTTGTCTGATAATGAATAGGGATAATAACAAAAATTCCCAACAAGAAAAAATTGGGATCCTTGGAAACAATATTTCTGACCCTTTTATATGATTATTTGGGGTCTAATGTCAGAAGGAAAGCTAAGTGGGGGTGTGAACCGTGAAGGAATAAAATACTACAACAACCTCATCAATGAGCTCCTCGACAAAGGTCATGATTCAACCTAGTAAAATTCCAGCAAAACATAT
>NC_081550.1:1428911-1461353 GCF_901000735.1 Corylus avellana
AACCCCAGCTCCGGTTCTGTTCTTCAAATTCTTGTTTGCATTCCTCTCATCAATAGTTCCTTCAAGCTCAAGTAACCTCCCGTTAAACCGTTCAAAGGACCCCTTAATGATCGGATTTTCAGCCCATGCAGGCTCTATTACATCCCCCAGATACTCCTCGTCCGGAGAATGATTTGATAGGATGTCCAAAACAGCCATCACTCTTGTCGCTTGAATTTGTGAAGGGAAGCATTGTAAGAGTGCACCTTCAGGCTTTATCAAGAAGTTTTTCCAAAATTCTTCAGAAGGGTCTTCAGTGGGCATGTTGGTTCTAGCAATGGTAGGCCGGTTAGGGAAATAACCAGCGTAAGTGTATTGTCCAAAGTTCACGGCTGCATGGTGTCCAGATGTCACCCATACAATTGTTGAGACGATTTCGATGAGGTCTTTTGGGGTCTTGAGAACCGGCCACCAAGGTTCGTCTTTTTTGTCGGCGTGGCCTACTGTTCGGATTTCTGTCCACCATTGTTGTAGCTCTTGATCAGACTCTATGAGGCTCGGGTTGGGGTAATAGTGGTTGACATAGTCACTCACCCACTCTTTGATATTGTCCCAAAGGAGGAGGCCGTCATTGGCAAATGGGTAATCCTCAATTGTGAGCTTTAGGCCATGTGGAGCAGTTGGATCTTCAACTGCCATTCCCCTGGCAGGTAGCAAAATCAACAAGTTAATGAACATATATGTGTGTTAATTTCGAGACAATATCTTTAGTTCGAAGGTTGTCTTTGTCAATTCACTCAATTTCAGTTAAATATTCAAAATGTTAAAAGCCAAAAAAATTCATAAAGCTGTGGAAATATATATAAGGAGAATAGCAGAATAAAAGAAAACAGAGACAAATAATTTTCGAATCCATTAGGATAGATACCTACATACAGGGCTATATTGTGGTCTTATTACTTAATATGATTGTGTACAAGAGACAATGTTCGAATCCAATCTAATTCTAATCAAATCCCTCATTTAGGGTAATTCAATCATCATTATTTCTCATATATTCTAACATGTACCACTTATTAAAGAGAAGTTTAAACCCATAAGTGAAGTAAAATGCTAAAGTATTAATTAAATGATTAAATTTAATCAATTTTTAGGATAAACGTTGATTTAACAACTTGCTCAAACAAAATTTAGTTACGAAATCACCTGTTAATTAAGTCAGCTGGTAATGCCTGCAGGTTGAATTGCCACTGCTGGTCATAAGCAGCGGAGCTTAACTCAATGGAGTACTTGCTAGGTGCAAATGAGGTCTCAATGATCCCTCCTGCATTAATAAGTGCTTCTCGAGCAAGAGCATTAATCTCCATAGTGTACCGAAAATGAGGGCACAATAGTCTATAGATAGGGTGCACCGCACTGAGTTGCCTATTTGTCGCAATTATATAAGGTTCTGTAGCACAATGAGTTCTGAGCCTACAAAACAGATGGAAATTAAACTTCCATGTTAATAGCAATGTATATATGGATTAATGCTAGTAGGAGTGAATTGGAGCATGTGTAAGTACCAATGGCTAACAAGTTGGTGATAACCAGACTCATGGGCAAGAACATGAGCTTTTGCAATCCTCCATAGCCAGATACCTGTAGCATCCCAACAAGGCATGTGAACCTCTTTCCACTGAGGCTTCCCATCTATTGGTGGCCGAGTCAACTCAATGGCTAGTGGCCTTAAGGTGCCCCCTGGGGTTAGGAAGAACACCGTCCTTGATCCGTACAAAGTTGTCCCTTTAATCTCTCTTACTTTTCTCACATATGGTAACAATAGGTCATGGTAATCTAGAATGAATAGCTTCTTCTGATGTATGGCCTACAAATTAATGACGCAAAATTTATGTGTGAAAGAGAAAGGACCATTTATATGTAAGTTGTATGATATTGTGTTACATACCTCCTTGACCGTCATTAAACCTCCGATTTCCTTTTGAATCATTTCTGTAGTGATTGCTGATTCTGGCGAACCATAAATCTTTGGGTCGAGCTTACTCTTCAATGGCCATTCCTAGAGAATTTTCATGCAGATTTTTGGCATTTTATGTAAAAAGTTAATCCTAGTTAATCCCGCCCCACACACACATATATATAATTTGATGGGTTTACACATATATATACGCTTTGATGGGTTACTTATTTTGGTCATATTGCTAGAAAGAAAAAAAATATCTTAATGATTTAATCCATGAGATAAGCATTCGCTATAGTTTAATGTTATTTATCACACATTTCACACACTTTTTTCTTTTAATTACTGTCTAACATAAAAATTCACATAAAACACGTCATGTTAACCGATACGAAATGAGTGTGAAGGGTGATGGCCGCTCCTTCTCCTCTACATTTGAACATTATATATATATATATATATGCTTGAAAATTAGATTTTATCCTTTTTAAAGTTAGATTGGGCTTTCATTTGTGCCGTGACTTGTTTCAAGAAGAAATTTTGGTTCGTCTCTTGTGCTCATTGCTTTCATAATTATTGTCCAAAAATCATACCGTGATTAACTGTATGCTGTAGGGGTTGAGGCCAGCAAGAGTCTGCCTACCAAATTCAGCATCCCTAAACCAAAAGAATTTGTCTCCTGCATAAATGTGTGCCAAAAAACTACCGTTTAGAGAGAAGATGGATGAAGGCATAAAGAGACGATATATTTAAGGGTAAAGTTATCTCACTATCCATTGTTTCTGGTGTCTCAAACCGCAACACATTTTCTTGTGTATCATTGATAGCCTTGAGCAGCCTGGGCAGCACGTTGCGGAGGGACTGCGTGTTTTGGTTTTTAAGGGGAGGCAAGTTAACCCCCTCGTTGAAAAGCGAATCTATCGCCGTGAAGTATGGAAATCCGAGGTCTGTGTCGATGATCGCCGCCTCTAACGACGGTACCACTGCATGCAGCACCGAGGATACTGCCTTGACTGAGAACGTTAGCTGTTTTACTTCCGAGAAGCTCTCATCCCGAGGAACATACACGCTACTGCTTCTTTTCTCCGACAATGGATCTGCGTGCAAATCAATTGTTTATACTAACTTTCTCATTCATTTTCTTCAAAATGCATCAACACCTAAAATTACAAATTAACACAGTTGTTCATTATTTTATTTGTTTTATGTTATTTTATATGTTTTTATTTGTTCCTGAACCCTAGGATATTGAAAAGCCATGCAAAACTGTTGAAGTATTGATTAAATAATTAAATTTAACTTTTTTTTTTATTTGTTTAAACTTCTTGAATAAATGGTAATTTAGCATGGTATCGGAATTAAAGGTCCTGAGATTAAACTTTGACTCCGTCAATTCACCTTATTTAAATTAAATATTCTACACACGTTTGAGTTCACATGTACAAAAAGTGTTAAAGTATTGATTAAATTATTAAATTCATCTCTTTTTATTAACTTAAATTTTTAAAACAACTGATAATTTAACAAAAACATAAACCTATGGCACAATACAACCCTATCATGTCAGACCTTTTTTTTTTTTTTTTTAATTAATATTTTATGAGTATGGAAAGTTTTCTCCCTTTATTCTTTCATTTTAAAAGTAAAAAAAAAAAAATTAAAAAAAAAAGAACTTTACGTTGATGTGAGAGTTTATAATTAAAAAAAAAAGAAAAAGAAAAAAAAAAAGAACGACAATGTGACAAAAAGCACAAAACAAATTTCCACATTGCGCGTCCATAAATTGGTAAGTTGTGAAAGTTGTGATATACGAGGAGAAGTCCTGCTATATGGCTGTCAAAAGTCAGATAAGTATTTGTTAAAGTTTAATGTGACTTTATTTTTTTTAAAAAAAAATTTGTAGAAATCTCTCTATTCCCCCATTTTGTTTTTTTTTGTTTTTATTAGTTAAATTTTTATAAGTTAATATTTAGTTTTTAATGCCTCAAAATTTGTTTTTGAATTCAAAACTAAAATTTAGCGATGAAAAGTTAACCATTTAAGGATGGTATTACTCAAAAAGAATTCAATCATCCTAAATTTGGTGTTAATGTTTCAAATTTAGTGCTAATATTTCAAATTTAGATTCTCCTTTAATTTTAAAAAAAAATTTGTAAATGTCTGACGCTAGGCAGTCGTAAATCTCTACTCTACGAGGAGATAAAAGTAGAGGTTATGTTTGGCAAATGAGTGGACTTAGGAAATTGGCTGAATCTGTAGCAGATTTGATTAACGTGAAAGAAAAAAGTAAGAATGTTTTGTATAAAAAAGTAAAAAATTTTGTTTTGTAATAATTTTTTTATTTGAATAGTAATAAAAAATTATTAATATTATGTAAAAAATAAAAATATTGAAGTTGATTTTAAAATTTTGGGTCTGGTCAAGCTAGTACGGCTTCGTTGTCAGACGTCACCATCAGATCAGACAACGCATATAATGCTTTATCTTAGAACCACACAATTGCTTATCACGGATCAATAAATATCACAGAGACTATATAAAATTAATTACTATCTTATCCCATAATTAATGAAATAACAATCAATTATGTATTCTCTACTCAATACAATAAGATTTTTTTTTTTTTTTTTTTAATTTAATTTAATTGACAATAGATTGAGCATATCAATTAAACGAAGATATAACTATAACCTCGGCCTGAAATTTGTTTTTAAAGACATATAGTTAATTAAATGTTTTAATAAAATAGTAGTTTGGTATTAAAAATCATACCTGTTTCGGTTCGCGGGCGTCCTGTTCGGCAACGTCTGGGATAGGGGTGTTGTTTGCCGCCGAGTACCGGTCTCTTAAGATCTGCACTACTATCAGGATTTCCTAGATCGTTATACACATCATAATCATAAACCCTCTCGAAAGTCTTGCGTTCTCCTTGTCCATTGCCTCTCAAAATCTTGAGCTCTTCTTTTCTTAGCCTCCTCAGCCCGTTTGGTGTCTGGGATGGCAAGTATGACTGCTCCACAACACATAACAAACAGAGACAACAACATATATTAAACTTCCATTGTTGTTAAAATTTATATAAAAGGCTTAAAATAAAATAAAATTATGGTTTGGATTATTCTGCAAGTTGGTTAAGTTAAAGGGCTGAATTCAGAGTAAAATTCCATTCGTACGGATTCTTATTTAATTTGTTTCGAATTAAGGATTAGTTATGAGTGGTTGAGATGACATATTCCATTTTGAAAGGGACTAATTTTGAATCTTTGATACTAATCAAATAAAATATTGACAAATTGGCTGCTGGACCATAAAGGTTAATTAGTGGATGTGGGCAAAGACAAAGTCCCCGTTTACAACTTAGCCCCCAAACCTTTTGGATTTCTGTATCAGAAACGTGTGGGAAATTTTGTTAATTTAATCACCTCCATAAAAGCTTAATTAGATCGATTTATTTAGATTACTGCATGCATGTATATATATTAATTTATTGGTAATTAATTAAATAAGTAAAGATCGAGGAGGCAGACCTTGTTTGCAAAGAAGACCCTCTTCTGAGGATTGTCATTCTTTGAATGAACCCATGAATTACAGTTGATATTTACGGGGCCATTAGGGAAGCCACTGAGGACAATATCCTTGATGAAAATCTCCTTCTGGCGCTCATTCTCCACTAAAATGGCCCCAACCTCCCCGAAATCTGCTGGAACTTCAAAACTAAACTCGTATTTCACTTCCTGCTCAGCTTGGCCAGTCTTTTGTTCGTACCCTTTAATTGTCTTCTTCTCTAATCCCGTCCCTTCAAATTACACAAATTAATATATATTAGGCACTCACTAATCCAAATCAAATATACATATATATTACATTTTTTTTTAATTTTTTTTTTCTTGGTACTTGAAGCCCTAGCTAGCTAGGCTAGCCTGTTTATTGTTTCTTTACATCGGACAAACTGGGACCATAGTCCTTTTCAACTCTCCCTAAAGATCCCAGGGGACCATATGAAGGACCAGTAAGATGCTCTCTCATTCCAGTGTCTAGTAGGGTCGGCTAGACCAATAGGTGAGTGAGGCGCTCACGTAGAGCCTCCGGATTTGGCCTAAAAAAAAAATTTTTGCCCAAAAAAGATTTTTCATAATTTTCTTTTTTTGTAATTTAAGGCACCCCCCTCCCCCCCTTCTTTTTAATTAGGCCTATTTTTTTTTTCCTAAAAACTTAAGGCTTCTAATCATGATAAATAAGTAATTTAAAAAATGCCTCAATTTAATAAGGCTCCAATATAATAAGCCCATGGTAAAATAAGACTAATTAACCCAAAAAAGCAAATATCTTTATACTTAAAAAGAGCCTATATACTTATGCATCCGAAATTATTTAATATTGAAAGATCATTCTAACTCTACCTAACGACACATTTTCTTTCCTTTCTTTTTCTTTCTCTCTTTTCTTCTCCACTACCGGCAACCTCTCCTCTTATCTTCTTTTTTCTCTTTCCTTAGTTTCACTCAAAACAGAACTTGATGAAGAGAGATGAAGAGAGAGAGAGAGAGAAACATGTGTTTCAATTAGGTAAGGATTCATTAAAAAAAATTGATTTTTTTTTTGGTAAGGTTTATTTCTATGCTTGATTTTTCTTGTGGATTTTGAATGAGTTTTTGTCAATTTTTTTTTATTTTTTGGTGGGTTTTGTCGAAACTGGTGTATCAAAGATGTAAAGATTCATAAAAAAAAATAATAAAATTTTTTTTTTAAAAAAAAAAAGATTTTTTTTTTTTAATGTTTATTTTTGTGCTTGATTTTTCTGGTGGATTTTGTATTGGTTTTTGACAAATTTTTTGGTGGGTTTTGTTTGAAACAGAGGTGTATCAAAGACTCAAATAAGGAAGTTACTGCCACGGTATATATATATATATATATATATATATATATTGTTTTTGATAATTTTGAATGGGTTCTTGATAATATTTCTAAGTTTTTTTTTTTTTTTTTTGTTAGTTTGCCTATTGTGTGCTTCAGTTTTGGAACATATACTTAGCAGAGATTTGGTGCGATTCTTGGATTGATTCATAAATAAATAAAAATTTATTTTTTTATTGTTGTGTTTATTTTTGTAAACATTAATAAAAATCAGAATTCTAAATATAATAATAATATTAAAATAAATATTATTTAATTAATATATAAATATTAAAAAAAAATAACGCCCCATTTTAAAGTTTAGCCTAAAATCCCAAAAAAAACATTGAGCCAACCCTGATGTCTAGACACCTTGGTTTGAAAATTCGCAAGTTGGATGGTGGGGATATGTCTTCGTCTTTCACGTACTTTCTCCTACATACGTAGATAGACATAAAATATACATTAATTATGTGTTGGAGATGTTCTTGTACGCACACGACCCAAAACAGCGAGAGAAAAAAAAAACAAAAACAAAAGAAATCTAATCTTTGTGTTAGGTGGTGGAGATGGTCTTCTATTCCTTGGATGGAGGGGTGAGTTTTTTGAGGTAATAATCTTTTCCTTTCTCAATAATTAGGTTGACATGAAGACTCAAAACCATATCTTGCTAGCTCTCTCAAGAACAATAATTTTTAGGACTTCCATGAGACTTAAAACCATATCTAGCTAGCATCTACAACAAGGTTTTAAACTAATTTTTAAGTTAAATTTAACAATTTTGGTGCTCTAACAGACCTTTTAGAATAACAATTTTTTAAAACTTTGCTACAGTGAACTTTCATATTTAAAAGTTTACTGTAGTACCTTCTAAACATTTTTTATTCTTTCTTTCTCCTCTCTCCTCTATCTATAATAAAAAATAGATTAAAACACAATATTTATATAAAGTAGATTGTTAAATAAATAGCCAGTTGGAGTTCATTGTAAAAAAGTAGTAACTAAAAACTAAAAAAAGTTGATTTTGAGTGGTTAAAATAGCCCACAACTGCTGGAGATGCTCTGAGAGTAATTAATCAAGTTCTTGCTAGCTACTCTGAGAGTAATTAATCAAGTTCTTGCTAGCTAGTTCAATCTGTTCAAAGTAAAACATTAAAATTACAACCCTTTCAAGATTGAGAGATTAACTAACACCTTCTCCCTTTCCATTTTTTTGTAATAAAAAAATAAAAAAAAAGAACATTAACAAACAACTTTAAACAAAAATTCAAAACTACGTACCTTCATTTTTTACCTCATATCAAAACATTTTTTTAAACCAAAACACAACTTCTAAAAAAGGGTGTCAAATTAACCAACCCTATATATATATCGTTTAATATTTTAATGATCAAGAAATTATTAAAATATAATAACAAAATATATATATATAGCATGCATGCATGCGGGATTAATAATCTGAATGAGATAAATTAAAACATACATTAATTAAAAAGATTGGTGAATGAAGTTTGATTAGTTAAATTGTTGGGGGTATAATTTTGTTGAATCAGTAACTTACTAGGATCAAGCTCGGTGCTAACAAGCTCCAATTGGAGTTTTTGACCAAGTAAGTCTTTTATATCATCGATCGCTCCGGCTAACCCAAGGTTTGAGAGGAAGCCACCAACGGTTAGTTTCACAGTTACAATAGCTTTAACAGAAGTACTAGATTCCTCAGTAGAGCATGCTACGACTTTAATGTTGCTGGGGGTGAAGCCGACTCGAACACTTTTGATCTTTTTTCGGAATGAGTGCCATGAGATGGGGAGAGAAGCATTGCCATTGCCATGAATAAAGGGCTTGAGTTGCAGGAAGGGGGTTTGGGTGGAGTACTGCGACAACTGGTGGTTTAGCTGTGGTTTCAACATCTTTTTGGTTTGTGGGGAGAAGGAGATATTTGAGTTGTGGTTGGAGGATAGAGAAGCTCCCTGCTAGGGTTTTATAGGAGTTATGGTGGGTGATTGAGCAGGTAAGCTATGAAGAACAGGACGTTGAGAAATATGAGCATGATTTTCTCACGCGCTTTTCTTTAGTCGTTTGCACGTGAGAAACAGTGGAAAATTAGGATCTGATTGTCAAACTTTATTTTATGACTTTTAAAAATCCTCATTGAGTTGGAAGGATATTATCAATAGAATATTCGGGACAAATAAAGAGTGAAAATGAGGTTAATCATTTGGCTTTTCTTTTCTTCTTTGGTTTTTTTTTCCGGCCCCATGGAGATAAATAAATAAGGGACCATTCAAACACGCCAAGCTAGTACAGGGTCTTAATTACATATAAAAATAAAATAAAATAAAAATGTATGGCCTTTTTTACACACAAAACTAATACTCTCTCTATCTAATTCACTCCTCTTAATATTAAGCATAGGATGTTTTCCGGCCTCTTGGGATTGGTGTCTTTTAGGCATGGATGTAATCATGAGGGTTTTTCATTTGGAGGAGTACTAAAGTTTGATAAATAAGGAGTTAAGCTTAATTTTAGAATGGTCAAATTTCATTTTAGGCAGGAATAAAATCACGAGGACTTTTCATTTGGAAGACTATACATATATATATCAACATCAAGTTAATGGTGGCCGTAGAATGATTCAATCCCCGGCCCATATCTCATTTTCTTAGTTTGACGCTTCACCGGCCGCCATACAAACGGACAAATTATAAGGAAAATGGCATAATATATCCTCATAATTTTCTTATAATACGTATAAGGCTTTATTATACAACCAGATGAAAGGAAAATCATATGTGATTCAATGTTCTCATGGTAATTAATTAACGTAAAAAGTTGTAATAAAAAACATGTCGTAATTTAAAAAACTTTCAAGTTCAAGAATAGGTAAAATGACTTGAAAATAACCTCAAAAGACAACACATCCCATTGGGCATTGGTAATAACGTATATATGTATATATATATTATTTCATATGATCTGTTATTTAATAGTCATCAGATAATATTGATCATCATCTCAGAATTCCTTATTTGATTTTTGTTTGGTTATAGCTTGTCAACTTCAGTTCCTAATTTTCCCATTGAAAAGTCAATAGAAAATGAAAGATAGAAAAAAAAAAAAAAAATTTAATTAATGTCATTAATTGTTGCATGACTTTGTATATAGCGCCGGAGACGGAACTAATTAATGGGAGGCTGGCATTGGCCAAGCCCCCCATTTGAATGATTTTTTTTTCTTTCAAATGGGGTAATTTATACCCATATGGCCCTATGTATGGCTCCCATACAATTTACATTTTGGCCGTATAACAGAGAAGGCTAATTCCGCAAACTATTATAATTCCAAAAAGTGCAAGGTAGGTTGCAGCCTGCAAGCAAGAATTGACTTTCTTTGTTTTGTTTTGTTTTGACATATCTCTTTACTCTTATCTAGGGCTGTTAAGAGAGCAAGCCACTCGCGAGCGAGCTCGGACTCGGCTCGTGCTCGACTCGAATATTAAGTGAAGCGCTTCGTGAACATGAATCCTAACTCAAATATTAAACGAAGCTAGCTCGGCTCGACTCGGTTAAGCTCGTGAGCAACTCGTATAATGCTCGAATTGGTAGTTATTCACATAATTCCTCGTATTAATATTAAAAATTGATGATTTTTTTTTTTCTAAGAGCATCCTTTTATTATAAAAGGATTCATATCTTCTCTCTTCGAAACCAAGTGCCTTACTGTATTGACTCGGGCTCCATACTCCGCTAGTTAGACTAAGCAAATGTTCATATGTTTTAAGAGTATTTCTTGATCAAATGCTCATATGATCAAGAAATTATTAGAATATAATAACAAAATATGTATATATATATAGCATGCATGCATGCGGGATTAATAATCTGAATGAGATAAATTAAAACATACTTTAATTAAAAAGACTGGTGAATGAAGTTTGATTAGTTAAGTTGTTAGGGGTATAATTTTGTTGAATCAGTAACTTACTAGGATCAAGCTCGGTGCTAACAAGCTCCAATTGCAGTGTTTGACCAAGTAAGTCTTTTATATCATCGATCCCTCTGGCTAACCCAAGGTTTGAGAGGAAGCCACCAACGGTTAGTTTCACAGTTACAATGGCTTTAACAGAAGTAGCCTTCTCAGTAGAGCTTGCTACGGCTTTTATGTTGCTGGGGGGTGAAGCCGACTTGAACACATTTGTTCTTTTTTTGGAATGAGTACCTTGAGATGGGGAGAGAAGCATTGCCATTGCCATGGATGAAGGGCTTGAGATGCAGGAAGGGGGTTTGGGTGGAGTACTGCGACGACTGGTGGGTTAGCTGTGGGTTCAACATCTTTTTGGTCTGTGGGGAGAGAGGGAGATATTTGAGTTGTGGTTGGAGGTTAGAGAAGCTCCCTGCAAGTAGTGGCGGAGCCAGACAAATTATATTGGGAGTGCCCTTAAAATTTCTTTTGGAGTCCTAAAAATTTTTTTCACCCTAAAAATTTGATAATTCACACAATATATACATCACAAAAAAATATCTATAAAAATTCATAAATATGTACTCAAATTGATATATTAGAAATGTAGCATGTCGGCACTATATCAAAAAAACAGAAATACAAAAAAAAAAGGAAAAAAAAAAAAGAAGTGCCTAAAATTGCAGTTTAATTAAGGTCTCTTAGAGATTTAAGATTTAAGATGACGTTCATTAGGATTTGAAGTTTCTGCAGTAAAATTTAACGGTGTATTACTTTTTGAAATGTTGGCATCTTTCCTTTTGAAGAATGAATCAATAGTTTTAAACTATGACGATTCATAAACTTAAAATTTTCAAGTTAAATCACGACTATGTAATCAAAGTTTATAAACATTAAATAACAAAATAAACAATCGTACGAAGATTAAAGTTTATTCAATCATTCAAATTAATAGTGAAGTTAAATTAATGTTTATCTTACATCTATATTGACATATTAGGTAAGGGCTGTAAAATAGACATTTTACAGCCTCCAACGAAGAATAGCTAGCAGCGCAAGACTTCAGCCAATTGCTCCAGCAACGTCTTCTTGTCTTCATCTCCTTGGGCAGCCACAAGGACTCTCATAGTCGGAAAGAACTGCATCCATTTTGATTTATTGCTCTAAAGTTTTCTCTTGAAATTTCACTCTCTCACCGGTCCTCGAAGCTAATTTTTCTAATTAGGCTAGGAAAACAGCAAAAAAAATTTTTTTTGAAAAAGGTTTGGGCGTGGCACCCTCAAAGCCTAACGTGGTTCCGCCACTGCCTGCTAGAGTTTTATAGGAGTTGTGGGTGATTGAGCAGGTAATTAATCAATCTATGAAGAACAGGACGTTGAGAAATATGAGCATGATTTTCACACGCGCTTTTCTTAAGTCGTTTGCACGTACGTGAAAAACAGTACTGGAACATTAATTAGGAGGATATTATCTGGGTTGATTCAATAGAATATTGGGATAAATAAATAGTGAAAATGAGGTTAATTATTAATTTGGCTTGTCTTTTCTATTTTTCTTTTTTCTTTTTTTGGCCTTATAGTTTTATATCGGCCATCTGATATATATGGAGATAAATAAATAAGGGACCATTCAAACACGCCTAGCTAGTCGTTAGCAAATTAATGGTCAACAGTGATCAAGAATGTACCACCTTCACGTACAGAGTCTTAAGGGCCTGTTTGGTAAGAGACCAGCCATTTTACTGTAGTTGAAAGTGATTTTTATGTGAGAAAAAGTAAGAATGTTTAGTTATATGAAAAAGTAAAAAAAATAATAATAATAAAAAAAAATAAAAAATTGTTTGTTAGTGATTTTTTTTTTTTATTTGAATAGTAATAAAAAGTGATTGATTTAATTATAAAAAAAGAATAGTATCAAGCAATGTTTTTGACCTTCGCCAAACAAAGCCTAATTACATATAAAAAATAAAATAAAAATGTATGTGTTGTAAAATCAAAGAAAATAATAAGACAAGATAAATAGATTGCAATATGTGAAACTAGCTCTTTAGGTATTATGTATGATTCTTCTTTATTATTGTATATTTTATATATATACTACTCAATACTCCCTTTTATAGACATGAAATCGTAATGGGAGGTTAAGGAATATGAAAAAGTAGTACATGAATCAAAATGATACATCAATGTATTACAAGAATGTTGTAGAAATTCTAAAAGATGACATGAATGTGTAAAATTCTAAGACATTAAACTAAATGGTCATTCACCAAATGTATGAATGCATTCATAATAGTATGAGTACCTTTTTTACCCCCAAAACTCTCTCTCTCTCTCTCTAATTCACTTTTCTTAATCTTAAACATCGGAATCTCGGATGCTTTCCGGCTAGCTTCTTGGGATTGGTGTCTTTTAGGCATGGATATAATCATGAGGGTTTCTCATTAGCAGGAGTACTAAAGTTTGATTAATAAGGGGTTAAGCTTAATTTTAGAATGGTCAAATTTAATTTTAGGCAAGAATAAAATCATGAGGACTTTTCATTTGGAAGACTATACATATATATATCAACATCAAGTTAATGGTGGCCGTAGAATGATTCAATCCCCGGCCCATATCTCATTTTCTTAGTTTGACGCTTCACCGCCATACAAACGGACAAATTATAAGGAAAATGACATAATATATCCTCATAATTTTCTTATAATACGTATAAGGCTCTATTATACAACCAGATGAAAGGAAAATCATATATATGTGATTCAATGTTCTCATGGTAATTAATTAACGTAAAAAGTTGTAATAAAAAACATGTCGTAATTGTTTTTTTTTTAAAATCAATTAAGTTATATATGACTTGAAAATAAGCTCAAAAGACATTGGGAATGCTCTAATTTTGATAATGACCATTTCAATGGTCATCTCATAATTAGACTTTAACTTCTAATTTTGATAATAATCATCTCATAATTCATTATTTGATTTTTGTTTGGTTCTAGCTTGTCAACTTCATTTCCTTTTCCCGTTGAAAAGTCAATATATAGAATATGATTCCTCACGATGTGCCACTTAATCCACCCTCGATCTTCATCAACTCGGCCAATATGCAACCCCTTCTTAATTTAACTCCACCCAATATTCTTTTTCTTTTTTCTCCTTCTTCTCCTTGTGGGGGTTTATTGTGAAAGAGATGGCGATTTAAGATTGGCGTTTCTTTGGGGATTACAGGAACAAGCCTATCTGGTTTACCCCTCCCTAGAATAGTTTGTTTAATTGGTGTCCTATATATATATATATAAAGACAAAATTATTTTTGAGTGTTTTATGAATATTTTGTATTTAAAGTTGTTTGTTAGAGTACTCATTCAGTTCCACATTTTCTAGGAAAATCAGGGGCATCTATTTTCTCGCATTAATTTCGGAGGATCCTAGACTGCCTCCACACTTTATATGGATCAATGTCTAGCAAGCACATCTGCCTTCATCAGCCTCCCTATAACATATTTGCAGGGAAAATTCATTTGTTAACTTGATTGAACATATTGATCGATTAATGTTGGTCCTAATGAGCTTGCAACATAGATAGGCTTTGAAGTTACAGGGTTGAGAGAAAATAGCTTCTAGTGGTCAGTTAGGTGCTTCAATGAATGTAGACAGGTGGCCTGTAACTAAGCTTATAGCCTACCTATTTTGTAGGAACACTTCAACATTATTAGCAGCCTCATCAAATTTTAATCATCAAAATAATTAAAAGTATATTTTTCTCTATTTTAACTATTCACTTTTTTAGAGAATTCGAACAGCTTCACTATTTTAATAATCAATGTTCACTATTCTATTTAAATATTAATTTTCAAATATTTCTTTTTTTTAATTTTTTTCTCTAACTATTAAAGGATAATAGAGAAACGAAAAACAAAAAGGGAAAGAGAGAGAAATTACTTTTTTATTCAATAAATGAGTGAATAGTATTCTATATAATAGTGAGTACTATTGATTCACCCTTTTTTGTTCCTAAAATAGTGTGGCTGAAATTAATGGGAGTTTTTAGCCACTTTCACAAAATTGTCTCACTCAAACAACCAAAAAATGATTTTAGTGAGGTTGCAAATAGTGCTCTTATAGATAACATTTAGTTATTGGACTTGGTTTGTGTCTAGCATAGGTGTCATAATTTGTGTTTAAGTATTGGATTTGAGTAGTGTTTTAACTAAATGAATTAAATCTCTCAAATTGAACTCCTAATTTTGTATTGATTTCGTGTCAAAAAATTGTAAGCCGGTTATTATGTTGTGTGATAGGTTTAAAATGTGTTGAAATATTGATATAAGACTATATAAATCAACTTTAACTTAATTCATGTAACTAAACGAGCTAAACTCTTCTTCTTTTTACATCAAATTAAAAAGCCATATCAGAAATGAACATTTCAGCAATTAATGTAAAAGGATGTAGTGATTTGAAGCAGACATAATTAAAGGCACATCACATCAAGAAAAATGCTTGCCTAGCTTCGATCCTATAATTTTCATACATATTGATATTATAATTGGTGCAATGACTAACTAATTAAATTAATAAGTCAAATTTTTTGCTTAATTATTTTATCAATTATAAAATATTACATCAATTTATAAAGAATTTTGTAATAAAAATTGTAATACATACCGTGATCAACTGTATGCTGTAGGGGTTGACACCAGCAAGAGTTTGCCTAGCAAATTCCTCATCCCTAAACCAAAAGAATTTGTCTCCTGCATGTTCAAAAACACTAACATTTAGAGATCAAAGAGGCATATATATATATATATATATAGAGAGAGAGAGAGAGAGAGAGAGAGAGAGATAGATGATTAAGGGCAAATTGTTTAATGCATGATGTATTGTTTTCTCACTGTCTATTGTGTCCGTGGTCTCAAACCGCAGCACATCTTCTCCTGTATTAGCGATGGCCTTGACCAGCCTGGGCAGGAGGGTGCTGAGGAACCCTTTCTTCTAGTTTTCAAAGGGAGGCAGGTTAACCCCTTCGTTGAAAAGAGAATCTAAGGCGGTGAAGTTGGGGAATCCAAGCTCGGAGTCAAAGATTGCCGTCTCTAAGGAAGGTACCAGCGCATGCAGCACTGAGTATATCGTCTTGGCTGTGAACGTTAGCTTCTTTTCTTCCGAGAAGTTTTCGTCACGAGGAACATAGGTGCTACCGCTGCTCCTTTTCTCCGACAATGGATCTGCACGACTGATGTGTACAAATCAATTGCTTCTTTTTTTTTTCTTTTTTTTTCTTTTTTTCTGTTGATCAAAAAGAAAAATGTTTTCTTCCGTAAAACATGTTTGGCAAGTTGTCTTTGTGAACAACTTTTAGAAAACAAAAAATGGAAATTGTCCCATACCCCTTAAGTTTTGATCTCGTGATATATGGATAAGATTCTAATTTTGATAATTAAAAATTTGAGTTTTGGTCATGTTTTACGTCCAACTTTTGATGGAAGTATTATCAATTGTCCCTTTTTCACTTGGACAAATGGTTTGGAAGAAATTTCTTTCAACCTACTCTAATAAGTAACAAATGTCATCTCTCACCTGTTTTCTTTAATATTTGAACACTAATTTATTGTCATTTCACTAATTTAGGATCTCCAACATTAATTTTTTAGAAACAAAAGAAAAAATGTTGAAGGAAATTTCTTGAAAATTTATGTCATTTACTTAAACTCAATAAAAATTTCCCATGTGGGTATCGCATGCATCCTCATCCCACCGTCTATTTCCCCTCCACCCTTGAAGAGGTGGCGGCAGAGGTGGAGTTCAGCCCCCCTTGCCTTCATTTTTTTTTAAAAAAAAAAAAATATATATTAAAATGCATGTGAGAGCAAAAATATGTGTACCATTTATCTTTTTCTAAATAAGGACCAACTTAAGGCCCCTAGTGGCCAGTAGTACCCTATCAGTTTCGACCTATTTTGGGTAAAATATTTCTGTAAAACATAAAATTGACATAACATACTGTTAGTTTATGTTTTTGGCACATTCGGTTTGCATGTAAGTTGATGAAAATGAGCACCCCAACCTTTCCAGAAAGCAAGACTGGGATTTTTTGAAGAACCTCTCTGGACCGCCAGAAGCCGTGTCCGGACAGGATTTCCAGCAAGCTTATTTTGAAGGCCTTGTCCAGACCACCAAAAGCCGGGTCTGAACCCAATTTTCAGCAAGCTTGCTTTGAAGGCCTTGTCCGGACCACCAGAAGCCGAGTCTGGACCCAATTTCTTGCAAGCTCACTTTGCATGGTCTATCCAGACACATGGCTTGGCTGTCCGGACACTGCGGGTTTACGCATATGTAACCCTATCCGTGTTTGGACACATACTTATCCCTGTCCAGACATGGCCGCTAAATTGTTGTTTATTTTCTATTTAAACAATCTATTTGGCCCATTATACGTACATATTTTGTGAGCAAATACAGAGAGCTAAGAGAGAGATATCATTCTACTTTCTGTGAGTAAAGATTAAATACGTGAAGCCATTCGAAGTTCCGGAAAAAGGAAATCGTATAGAAGAATTGTGCTAGATGTTCTGGAAAGGGCTACTACGGTAGAAGTCAAGTAGGTCGCTTGTCATGTGCAAGGAAGAGTCAATTGCAAAGGTTTTGTAATTCTTCTTGTATTCCTTATTCTTCTTATAGTGGATTGATTTCCTGGGTTTCGCGGCGCCGGAGAGGTTTTATATTTATAGAGTTCTCTAAATGGTTTCCTCTTTGTAACCAAATATCTATGTTCTTGAATGTTCATTACATATTTGTATTTGGTTGAATATTAACTGTTAGGTTAGATCTTATTCCGCTTATTCTGTGTGAAACACCTAGGCATTTGAATATGTGTCGTTTGGAGTCGTATTTAGGTTTTTCACATACTATAACTTTAAAGATCTTAATTAGCATGAATTTCACAATAAATTAATAAAATGAAACATACCAGAATCCATTGCATCTTTAATTCTTCTTTGAAAGTATAAATACCAGATATCGGTTTCTCTCGCTTGACCCACTTTAAGTACATAAAGATGATGAAAATTGTGTACATTTATAAGGCGAAGAGATGACCGGTTTCCTTTATTCCTTTATAACTCAACTTCCCATCAAAGTAAGAGTTAATTAATAAGAACCCACTTCTCTTAATTAATTAACCAACAGTTTATTAAGAATTAAAATTAAATAATCTCATAAATTTAGGAGTCTAGTAAATATTCATATGTGCTATGTCATGTGGGACATTAAATTCTTACATTCTCCTACTTTGCCCATATGACTAATATTGTTTTAGACTCAATAAGGTTAACATTAGGTACACAAAAAATTTTATCAATCCTTACTTTAATTTGGTAATCCTAAATACCATAATTAAACAACCTACCAGTTTGAGTCATGGCGGATGTACATCAAAAGATGACATACTCCCTTCCATCTACCACAACACTAACAACTTGTTCAATTATGGTTCATAAATGAGAAGTGTCTAAAAATTGGTCCACAAAAAATGTTTTTTTTCAAAGACTATTCCTATTGTCATTCATCCAATCTTATATGTACGTACAAAATGGAAAACAGGAAAAATCAAAAACATATTTAATGAGATCTCAAAAGTGTCTAATAACATAAATAAACATTATGGGTTACAATCAAGATCGACTCATTATATTAACATGTTCCTTAAATGTCTTTGTTGGTAACCCTTTAATGGATCTGCAATTATAAGCTCTTTATTAATATGTTCTATAGACACTCATTGTTTCTGAATTTTCTCCTTTATGACAAAATATTTAAGCTTTCGTATGCATATAGCATCTTTAGAATATTTTTTGTTCTTCGAGAAAAAATATAAATGCAGAATTATCACAATACATTCTCAGTGACTTAGCATTAGTGTCGACAATTCCAAGTCCTGACCTTACCCAATCAATAAACTGGAGATCGTTTCTTCTCCATGAGTATGTATGCTCTTTCATATTTTTGCTTGTACAATACTCAAATTAATGCTTTAAATAAGCTGAAGGTCATTTCAAGTGCTAGTTTGTTTTATCTTTGCAAGTATTCTTGCCTGGTTTACCGGGGAGCAGTCAATTACTATATCAGCACCAGGCTTGGAATTTGAATAATTAGCTAGGTCTATCAAATCTGACTCAAAAGAACAAAATTATGGATTCCATCTTGAAAATAAGTGTTCCTAATGGATTCAATGTAATCACCCAACATGTCGAGATTCAATCAACAATGATTTAACTCATTTGCCAGTTAAAGTAATCTACACATTAACCATAGACTATATTCATCAAACGAATCACATTATGCCCAAAACAAATCTCAAATAGTAAACAACATTTATTAAAATTAAGAAATGTCAACAAATTAGAGTTTTAATTAGAGGGTATTATTCCAAAAAACAAGTGACAAGCAAGGTGTTGGATTATGATACATCTTAGTTTTGAACCTTAATCCTAGACACACACAACAATGATCACCATTGTGATTCAAGCATTTAAGGTATGGAAGGATTTGTTCATTTTTTTTTTCCCTCATTGGGCACCACTGAGTTTGAAACTATAAAAACACATTTCAAATTCAAATGGAGATGCTATATGGAACTCCTTTTCCGGTCACCCCCGGCTGCGAAAATGGCTTCAAAAGCTCATACGGCACAATCCCAGCTCCTACTCTATTCTTGAAATCATTGTTTCCATTCCTTTCATCAATAATCCGTTCAAGCTCCTTCAATCTCCCATTAAACCGTTCAAAAGCCATCTTTATGGCCGGATCTTCAGCCCATGAGGGCTCCATCTTCTCTCCAAGGTACTCCTCATCCGGTGAATGATTAGACAATATGTCCAAAACAGCCATTATTCTTGTTGCTTGAAGTTGTGAAGGGAAACATTTCAAGAGTGCAAGTTCAGGTTTTTTCATGAACTTTTTCCATTCTTCTTCAGTAGGGTCTTCTGTGGGCATGTTGGTTCTGGCAATGGTAGGCCGGTTAGGAAAATAACCCCCGTAAGCGTATTGTCCAAAGTTCACGGCTGCATGGTGACCAGAAGTGACCCATACAATTGTAGTGATGATGCCAATTAGGTCTTCGGGGGTTTTGAGGACCGGCCACCACGGTTCGTCCTTCTTGTCGGCATGGCCGACTGTTCGAATTTCTGTCCACCATGCTTGGAGCTCTTGATCAGACTCTACAAGGCTAGGGTTTGGGTAGTAGTGCTTAACATAATCAGTGACCCATAATTTGATGGTATCCCATAGGATTAGACCATCATTAGCAAAGGGGTAGTCTTTAATTGTTAGCTTTAGTCCATGAGGAGCAGTTGGATCCTCAACAGCCATTCCCCTACACAATTGCAAAAACAATTGATATGGTAGTTAGTTTGGACACAATGATAAGCCATAGTAGTATTAATTAAATGATTAAATTTACTAATTTTTTTCAAAATTAAACTTTTAGAACATGCAGTGATTTTACATGGTATTAAAGCTACAAATCCCACTAAAGACCATTTTCTTTTTTTCCTTTCTATTTCTTTTTTTAAGAATGGCCTCCAGCTCACAAGAAAACAAACTAGATTAAATAGCAACGTTGGGTAGGCTTTGCTACCCGCAAAAGAGAATGAGCACCACCATATCATAATCAGGGTAAGCAAGAAAATGTGAGAAATCGTTTTGCTCTTTGATACTATATGAAAATTAGAAAATGAAGAAAATAAAAACTATAATCCATAGGACCATTAGGGATCGAAGATTGGCGTTAACTTACAGCTCTAATAATATATTAAACTACCGCTTATCCAAGTAGTGATTTAAAAATCATCAATATGTTGCAGAGTAATTAGGAGGAAAAGAGTAGCAAAACCAGGGGTATTTTATGAAAACTCAGCAAAATACCCAAAAGGTTGTGTAGATTTTTATGAAAGGCTGGCTATGAAATTACCTGCTAACTAGATCAGCAGGCAATGCTTGGTGGTCGAACCGCCATTGGAGATCGTAGGCGACGGAGCAGAGTTCCATGGAATATTTTGCAGGTGTGAATCCGGTCTCAATGGTTCCGCCTGCATTAATAAGTGCCTCTCGAGCAAGAGCATTGATCTCGATGGTGTAACGGAAGTGAGGGTGCAACAGTCTGTAGATTGGATGCATCACACTCAGTTGCCTATTGGTCGCAATTACATATGGTTCAGTTACACAATGAGTTCTTAGCCTGTAAAAGAGATAACACAATTTCCCATGTTAATCAATAAAAGTATTTCAAATTAATGCCCACACAAATAAAAAATAGGAACGATAAATTTGTGTTTGCCTGTCAAGTTCGGGTTATGTCAAAGCATATATACAAATCATGTAAAAAATTATTTCGCTGTATAGCAAAGTCTCACGTACGTACCAGTGACTAACGAGTTGGTGATAGCCAGAGTCATGGGCAAGGACATGAGCTTTGGCAAGCCTCCAAAGCCAGATGCATGTTGAATGCCAAGAAGGTCTAAAAACTTGCTTCCACTGCTGCTTTCCATCAATTGGCGGGCGAGTGAGTTCTATAGCCAGGGGCCTCAATGTGCCATCTTTGGTTAGGAAGAATAGTGTCCTTGAACCATAGAGCGTAGTGCCTTCAAGCCGTCTTACTTTGTCGACGAATGGCAACAATATGTCATGGTAATCTAGCATGAACAACTTCTTTTGTTGTATGGCCTGCACGCATGGATGTATACGTCATAATAATTGAGTCATATATGATGGGCATTACTAGCTTCCTGCATGCATCAAATTTATATGATGATCAATCTCCATTTTGCTGACCTTGTCAACGCTCATAAGACCTCCAATTTCTTCCTCAATCATTTCTGTTGTGATGGCTGATTCTGGTGGACCGTAAATCTCTGGGTCAAGTTTACTTTTTAATGGCCATTCCTGCATGAATTTTATGCAAGTTAATTTTAAAGCATTTGTAGACAAAAAAAGAAAATTCTATTTGAGTTTCAAGCTCGATGATTAAACACTTTTGCAATTATATTCTTAAAATTTAAAAATTAGTAATCTCGAATACCCATGTTTAAAAATTTGCAATGTTATCTCTACTGTAAGGATGTAGACATAATCAAATTGTAAATAGATAAAATATTTCTTATAACCCTGTAAAACTTTAAAATGCAAAATTATTAATTAGATTAAAACTTTAAAAAAGAACAATGAACCGACGGCTTGACCCACAGCTGGCCGTGGGTCATACCCGTGGATCAGCTAGGTAGCAAATTTTTTTTCTTTTATCTTTATTTTTATTTTTATACAACGTGAGGTAATTTTACATCCTTTTTTAGAATTTAACATAAAGTCCTAATGGGAAACATCAATGTGGGTAAGTAAAATTTCCCAATAAAATCATATTTACACAAGATTTATTTAATATTGATCAGTTTCATACCTATATATATATATATATATATACACACATTTACATGAGATTTATTTAAATCATACCGTGACCAACTGTATGCTATAAGGGTTGAGACCAGAAAGAGTCTGCCGAGCAAATTCTTCGTCCCTAAACCAAAAAAATTTGTCCCCTGCAATTCCAAAAACCATGTATATATATATATATATATATTATCATTTAGGGAGAGAGAGAGAGAGAGAGAGTTAAAAGTTGTGGTTTAATTTTCTCACTGTTCATTGTTTCGGGGATCTCAAAGCGCAAAACATCTCCTCCTGTTTCAGAAATGGTTTTGACAAGCCTGGGCATGACGGCTCTGAGGAAGCCTTCTTGGGTTTCTTCAGAGGGCAAGTTGACTCCTTCAGTGAAAAGGGAGTCAATGGCGGTGAAGTAGGGGAACCCAATATCTTTGTCCGTCATCACCGTTCCAAGAGACGGCACCAATACTCGCAGCACTGAATACACTGTCTTTGCTGAAAATGTCAGCTGCTTTATCTCCGAGAAGCATTCATCGCGAGGAACATAAAACCTGCTACTTCTTTTCTCAGATCGGGGATCTGCGTCCATATATGCATGCTTATTGTTGTTCAACCATCAAAACCAATATTTAACTTATATTATGTATGCATATATATTTACCAAGACAACTTATGGCTCATGTTAATCATTAAAAAAAAGGTTTAACACGCTCTAGTCACATATCAAAACATGCTAACAGGCCGATAATTTTGAATGACATTTTTTTACCTTTTTTATTGTCTTTAATTCTATAAAGAGAAATCCTACGATTTTTCTTGATATTCTACTGATTCTATGTGAATATTGTTTTTTAAAAGAAATATGAGGGACTGATATGGTAAGATTTTTTTCTGCTTTTTTAGAAAATAACATTTATACACGTAGGATCATAGAGCACTAGCATTTATCTTTCATAAAACATGGAGACGAAGGACCCAGTTAGCAAACATGCATGCCCAATCATTCATTGTTCCTATGTATGGTATATTTTTGCCTTTTATTTTGTGTATCTCCTCCAACTTTTCATATATGACCATTAATTATTCTCTCACAAGAAATGATTTGTGTCAATAACTTGTCAATAATTCTATCATATTTTTTTACAAATTCATAGATCAATTATTAGATTTGTGGGGTCCACATAAGTCAACAAATCTAATGATTAATTTGTAAGATAATATGAGAAAAATATGAGCAAAGTATTTACACCAATTGTTTCTCTTCTCCCTCTGGCCAAGAGAATTTATATAACTATATAAACCAGACAAACTATGACATGTCCTTAACCATACACTTGCTTATCCAAAACTGGATATGTCATTGTCAGGCTTTCAAACGGAAAGAGACACAAATTCAAAATATCTGTATGTTAAGGAATCGGTAAGTAAGTTATTGAGGAATTGGAAAATTAACAGAGAATACCATAGAAACGAACAGGATATTATGCATTTTTAACATTAAAAAATAAATAAATAGAAAATACTTTGGAGTATTACAATTTTTACAATAATTCTCTTACAAACTGATGTGACAATTTATAATTGATAAAAATGCTTAAAAGCGTATGGTTAATAACTCAATCACTAATTAATAAAATTGATAAGTCAAATTTTTTATTTACTCATTTTATCAATTATGAACCGTCACTTCAATTTGTAAAGAATTTATAATAAAAACTATAACCTCTATTTCGGCGCACACCTGAGTCACAATGGGGGCGCCCCGTCCTACAACGTCTAGGATAGGGGCGCTCTTTGCCGCCAAGTACTGGCCTTTGAAGTTTGAGGCTCTTGTCAGGATCTCCAAGATCATTGTAGACATCATAATCGTATATCCTCTCAAAGCTCTTGCGCTCTCCTTCACCATTCCCTCGCAAATTTTCAAGGTCTTCTTCTCTTAGCCTCCTCAACCCACTTGGTGTTTGTGATGGCAAGTATGACTGCTCCATTCAAAAGACATGAGTTGTCACAATCCAAAACGAAAACCAAGATTAAAAGATGTTTTAATTAATGTGTAGAGCTACTTTTCTTAAGATATGGCCATATTCATATATATATATATATATATATATATATATATGCTAGCTTTGAAGGAGACTCACCTTGTTGGCGAAAAATACCCTTTTTGAAGGATTGTCGAACTTTGAGTGAACCCATGAGCGACATGTGACATTTACAGGGCCATGAGAGAACCCATCGATGACTATATCCTCAAGGAACATCTCTCTGTGGTGCTCATTTTCAACCAACACAGCGCCAACCTCCCCAAAATCGATTGGAACTTCAAAACTAGTCTCGTACTTTACCCCATCATTTCCCTTGCCCGCCTTATGAGCGTATGCTCGAATTGTATCCTTCTCTAATCGTGTCTCTTCAAAAAGATATGGCAATAATGTTAGAATATTAATTAAATATTAACAATTTTTTTATTATGTGTTGGACCTCACTTGTTATGGATTAGTTTAAGGGTCTGTTTGAGATTGCGTTTGATGGCCCTAAAAGTGCGCTTAACATTCAAAAATTAGTTTGAAGAAAAAAAAATTCCTTTGATAAAAAAAAATTAAAAGCGTTTTTAAAGATACAAAAAGCCTATAAATGACACAAAAGCTAAAAAATGAAATTTTTATTAAAAAATCACTTTTTAACTTAAAAGTTCTATTTTTCAAACGCAATCTCAAACAAACTTTAAGTCCATGATCGAGCAACGAAAAATTAATCTATCTTTAATATGCTTAATCTTTTAAAATATTAATTAAATAATATCTTCTTTGATTAAAAAAAAAGAAGCAAAGAAGACATGGAGAACACAAAAGCTGCAACAAAGTACTGCAGGCCCTACAAGCCCTCAAAAGGAGGGAAAACAGAACATCTAAGGAGCTAGCAGACAAAAACCGGCCGGGGCCATGCATACAACTTACAAGGCAGGCAGCATATGATAACAACACCAAGGAACAGAAATTACAACACATCCACAAAAAACTCTGTTTTCTTAGTCGATCGGGAGTTGGGACCAAACTCATTGATAACATACCTTTCCAACGTACGTTATGGGACCATAGCGTAGGACTAGTGGAGATGCTCTCTCATTCAAGCCTCTCCATAATATTGCTTGTGATCCAAATTTGATACGCACTCTCTCTCTCTCTCTCTCTTTCATACACGTACTTGATATGGGGGTTTATTTTATTTTGCCAAGTTTCCTTTTTCATTTTATAAGCTATAAAGTTCTACTTGGCTTTCAAAAGAAAGGAAAAGGTAGAATTAAAACTCTTTCAAAAACAAGCGCTGATCATTTTGATGATTTGTTATTGGGAACTTCTTAAACGCCATTACAGCCTTGGTAATCAAATTATAAAAAATAAAAAATAAATTAAAAAAAGTATAATAAGTATTTGAAACGACCTTAGTTTTTTTTTTTTTTTTTTGAAACGACCTTAGTCGAGGCACTTTCAAAGAATAATTCTTTTAAGTTTTTATTGTTAAATCAAAATTTATCTTAAAACCTTAAATTAATAAAAAAAATAGTTAATTTAATTGGTTAAATTAATATTTTATCTCTCCTTTCATGACCTACATGCATGTGAGATAAATTATAGAGTCAAAGTTCTAATTCAAAGCCTTTACTTTGATATGATGCTTAATCACCACTTATAATACAAGCTTAAGCTTCAAATATACTTGACTTTTAACATATACTTTTATTTAATGAAAAAGAATGTATTAAACAAAACTCAACTTTATAACAAAAAAAAGGGACCTTCCTCGGGATCCCAAAGGGAACCACAAGATTGCACAGCACAACTAAACAACCGGGAAGGAACAATTAATCTACCAATTTGGCAAGAAAATCTCACTAATTAATACCAATTTGGAAATGGAAAATTGAATATAATTTCTAGCTCGAACTTTATTATCTTTTATTTTTCTTTTGGAGAGAGGGGGGGAGTATACCAAGTTATTTAATAAAGTCATTAAAAAAAAAAAAAAAAACATGTTACCCCAGCTAGTGGCCATCTAGCTAATTAATTACATACATTAAGGTGTGGTTCCTTGATTAATTAGGTTAAGAGAATACTTACTGGGATGAAGCTGAGTGCTAACTAGCTCGAGGAGGAGAGTTTTACCAAGCAAATCTTTTATATCATCCAACCCTCGTTCAATCCCAAGGTTTGACAAAAATCCACGAACCGTTGGTTTCACGGTGACAACGGCTTTAACACTAACGGACTTCTCGGTAGCTGCAGGACTGGCAACAGCTTTTATGTTGGTACCAACATAACCAGTGCGAATTTTTTTCTGGAATGAGGATTTTGACCAGATTGAAAGCGAAGAAGCCGTGCCGCCATTAATGCCATGGACGAATGGCCCCTTGTGTAAATATAGGAAGAGGGTTTTGGAAGTGTGAGATTGGTGGTGAACTCCAGGCTTCAACATTTTCGTGGGGCTTAGATGGCTGAATAATAATAATAATATTAAGAATAAGCTAGAGAAAGAGAAAAGGGTATCTCAGATTTTATTGCTCTTGGATACTCTGAAAATGAAGGGGGGAAAAGTGACAAAGATAGGAAAAGGATCCAATTGTTGTCATGCATTATTCACCTTGATGCATGGTTGCTCTTACTCCGAACTGCACTAGTACTACCCTAAACCATTTGTTTTGTCCCCTTAATTGTACTAGTAAGACAATTAATAGAGTTCCTAAAGACAACGGCATTTATAAAGTTAAACAAACGTGACATTAACAATATATATATATATATATACACGGTGACAAATCCTTTATTCTTATAAATTGACCTTATAGTTTATAATTAGTGAAATAATTAAGAGTTAATGATTGGCAAATTAGTTATTTACTGATTAAAATAATAAATTAAATTTTTTGTTTACCTATTTCACGTGAATTTATAAGAAAACTTGTTAAAACTGTAGTACTCCTAACACTCATACGAATATGTTCAATAGAAAAAAAATAAATAAATGAAGATATAGAGGGGTGTAGTGGTATATACAAACACAAGGACCAGATAAAGTGTTTTTGTCAAGGTAATGCAGTACTTAAAATAAAATAAAATAGGCTTAAATATATTTTAGAACATGTGATTTGTCTCGGAATCAAATAATTCCCTCGGTTTATAAAAATGTCACAAATAATGATATATGCATGTGGATCTTTCAAACTTAGTTGGTACGTGCTTCTATCTACTTTTTGTTCAAAGACTTAATGGCACACTCGCCATACCATTAATAACGTATTAATATGTATTATTATTATTATTTTTTTTTTAAAAAAAAAGAAGGTATGATCAAGCTATGACCAGAACAACCCCTAGGATCAATGGGGTGGCTTGGCTACCTCAACTAGTGGAGGCTTCAGAGGCAGCCGAAATCACCCCTTGCCATTTGGGCGTGTCTCGACCTCCACCTTCAAACTCGCCTAAGGGTGACCAAACCAACCCTATTGCTATTGGGGTGACTTGTTGATTGCCACCTAATTTTTTCTTTATCCTTTCCTTTTTAAGTTATTTTTATTTGTAAATAATACTAATTAATGTGGCATATGTCAGACGTGAAAGTACATCATTGATAAGTTTCACATATGTACCAGGCTATTAGATTTTTAGATTAAGAAAAAAAAAATGTCAACTACGATTATAAGATATCCAGATATAACATTTATGGATTATTTGATTTCGAGACAAACCAATGATACTAAAAAAAAAAGAAATTTATTCAAGGCAATAAAATAATTAAGTCAAAACATTGTGGGCGTTGTTTGTATAATTTAACCAATTTCATCATCAAAGAAACGTGAGCTTTACTGTCTTTTAGCTGAGTGAGTTGAAAAATCATCGGTCCCGATGATTCTTTGAAAGGAGCGATGATTCTTTGAAATTATTGAGAGGCATAAGGGAACCAAAAATTCCAGTCAAATCATACATGCATAACCTCACATGATCATGACAAGGAAAATCTGTGAACCACACAGCTCCAGTTTCACCTATCCGATTGTGAAACAACTTATGATTATAGTTTTACAGAAAGATATGTCCAGGCAAAGGACTTTATCACATGGACTTGAGCAGTACAACCGCATCAGTCCATTTAGAAGGACAAAAAATAAATGGCACACAAGTCGTACCATTAATGACTGCCACCTATTTTATATGTTACATTAATATGTATTATTTAAAAATTTAACAAAAAGAAAAAGAAAAACAATTTAATTGATGGGCAAGTTATAGCCTGCCTGGAAACGGCCAAACAACCCTTATGGTTAATAGAGGTGGCTTAGGCTTCGTTTGACAACCGTGTTTGGGCAGATGGTATTGGGCAAGTTACTGTACATTCTAAAAGTATATGCCCTGCCAACAGGAATGCAAGTCAAAAAGCTTATGAGCTTTGAACAGTAGCAAAGCAGCAGTGTCCAACGTTTGTCTAAGCTGCTTCTTCCTCTGTCACCCAGCGACTGCGAAGGCCCTCCACCACTGCTCCACTTACTAGAGTCCGAACTCAGGTAATTTTCTTGAGACATAACAGGTTTTAGATTCAGACCCATGAACATTTGTTTTTCCCTTTCTTATGTCTTTTTTTAACTTTGTTCTATGTCTCTCAAGCAAAAATAAAGGATGATTCATAAGTATTTGTCTTAACAACAACCAAAATACTACCCAAAAATAAATAAAGCTCATAAGTTTTTTGTCCTCTTTTTTTTTCCTTTTTTCTTTTTTTTTTTTTTTAAGAATAAAGCTCAAAACTTGTCCACCTCTTGCCATTTGGACGTGGCTTGACCTTCCTCTTCAAACATGCGTAAAGGTGGTATATGAGAGATGTGAAAGTACATCACTGATAAGTGTTACGTAGCACATGATTAGATTTTTATATTAAAATAATAATAATAATAATATCAGCAGCGTTTATAAGATAATAAGATATCCACATATAATATTTGTGGATTATTTGATTTTGAGACAAACCAATGATTATCAACAGGATTTCTTTGTACGTGAGCTTTCAGATCAAATATCAGTTCTATTTATCATTCAGCTGAGTCACTCTGAAAATCACAACTCCCAATGATTCTATGAAATTATTGAGAGGTATAAAGGAACAAAAACCTCCAATCAAATCATACATAACCTCACATGATCATGACAAGGAAAATCTGTGAACCACACAGCTCCAGTTTCACCTATTCCGGTGTTGAAAGATATGTCCGAGTAAAGGACTTTATCATGATCACGTGGACTTGAGCAGTACAACCGCATGAGTCCATTTCCGGCCACCATAAAAAAGTTATGCACTACATTTAGAAGGACAAAGCTAGCTTGCTATTTTTGATTGGTTGATATAACAAAGGAAATTGACACTTCTCATCATATATATATATATATATATAGAAAAATTATAGTTTACTCTTCAAAATTGACTATATTTTTCAATTCAAATACTAAAGTTTTAATTTTTGCAATTCACCCCTATAAAATTTCAATTTTTTTAATTCAACCAATATTATTTCAAAATTCTCATATTGCCCATAATTTTTATTTTTTATAAAATAAAAATAAATAAATAAAAAACAAGTTTGGGGGTGCAAAAATGGCCAGATGGCCGGCCAAAGGGGTGGCTATGGCCACAATATATTTTTTTTAATTTTTTATAAAAAAATAACAAATTAAAAAATTAGGGGCAATATGGGAAGTTTTGAATACAATTTGTCAAATTACAAAAATTTGGAACTTTGGGAGGGTGGATTGTAAAAATTGAAACTTTGGTATTCGAATTGAAAAATGCTGTCAACTTTAAGGAGATAAACTGTAATTTTCCCTATATATATATATATATATATACTGTACCAACTATATGGAATTGGAAATGTTTGGGAAGAGTTTGAATTCCTTGTAGTGTTAATAATATGACTTTTGCGTATGTGGATTCATTAGAAGAAAATTAAAGAGGCTTGCATTTTATGCAACAAAAATTTCTAAAAGTATTTCTGTCACTTGTGATCATGATCTCTTTTTTTTCATGATCAACGACCATGTCAATCGCTATTTGTTGTCATATTAATTAATTAATGGTTTTTGTAAGTTTTCGTTGTTGCTAAAATCTTTTCGGATTCAATTCTTGCTATTGAAAAGAAAAAAGATCATCCGGCTCATCCCATTGAAGTTTCTAGCAATATTCCTTGTTCTTATATACCCACATTTGCCATATGATCATCTACCTTCTTGAAATACACATTTCAACTTCAAATGGAAATGCTATAGGGAACTCCCTTTCCTGTCACTCCAGGCTTCGAAAATGGCTTCAAAAGCTCATACGGCACAACCCCAGCTCCGCTTCTGTTCTTCAAATCCCTGTTTGCATTCCTCTCATCAATAGTACCTTCAAGCTCAAGTAACCTCCCGTTAAACCGTTCAAAGGCCCCCTTAATGATCGGATTTTCAGCCCATGCAGGCTCTATTACATCCCCCAGATACTCCTCGTCCGGAGAATGATTTGATAGGATGTCCAAAACAGCCATCACTCTTGTCGCTTGAATTTGTGAAGGGAAGCATTGTAAGAGTGCACCTTCAGGCTTTATCAAGAAGTTTTTCCAAAATTCTTCAGAAGGGTCTTCAGTGGGCATGTTGGTTCTAGCAATGGTAGGCCGGTTAGGGAAATAACCAGCGTAAGTGTATTGTCCAAAGTTCACGGCTGCATGGTGTCCAGATGTCACCCATACAATTGTTGAGACGATTTCGATGAGGTCTTTTGGGGTCTTGAGAACCGGCCACCAAGGTTCGTCTTTTTTGTCGGCGTGGCCTACTGTTCGGATTTCTGTCCACCATTGTTGTAGCTCTTGATCAGACTCTATGAGGCTCGGGTTGGGGTAATAGTGGTTGACATAGTCACTCACCCACTCTTTGATATTGTCCCAAAGGAGGAGGCCGTCATTGGCAAATGGGTAATCCTCAATTGTGAGCTTTAGGCCATGTGGAGCAGTTGGATCTTCAACTGCCATTCCCCTGGCAAGTAGCAAAATCAACAAGTTAATGAACATATATGGGTGTTAATTTCAAGACAATATCTTGAGTTCGAACGTTGTCTTTGTCAATTCACTCAATTTCAGTTAAATATGCAACGTGTTAAACACCAAAATAATTCATAAAGTTGTGGAAATATATATAAGGAGAATAGCAGAATAAAGAAAACAGAGACAAATAATTTTCGAATCCATTAGGATAGATACCTACATACATGGCTATATTGTGGTCTTATTACTTAATATGATTGTGTACAGGAGACAACGTTCGAATCTAATCTAATCCTAATCAAATCCCTCATTTAGGGTAATTCAATCATCATTATTTCTCATATATTCTAACATGTACCACTTATTAAACAGAAGTTAAACCCATAAGTGAAGTAAAATGCTAAAATGTTAATTAAATGATTAAATTTAATCAATTTTTAGGATAAGCGGTGATTTAACAACTTGCTCAAACAAAATTTAGTTACGAAATCACCTATTAATTAAGTCAGCTGGTAATGCCTCCAGGTTGAATTGCCACTGCTGGTCATAAGCAGCGGAGCTCAACTCGATGGAGTACTTGCCAGGTGCAAATGAGGTCTCAATGATCCCTCCTGCATTAATAAGTGCTTCTCGAGCAAGAGCATTAATCTCCATAGTGTACCGAAAATGAGGGTGCAGTAGTCTATAGATAGGGTGCACCACACTGAGTTGCCTATTTGTCGCAATTATATAAGGTTCTGTAGCACAATGAGTTCTTAGCCTGCAAAACAGATGGAAATTAAACTTCCATGTTAATAGCTATGTATATATGGATTAACACTAGTAGGAGTGCATTAGAGCATGTGTAAGTACCAATGGCTAACAAGTTGGTGATAACCAGAGTCATGGGCAAGAACATGAGCTTTTGCAATCCTCCATAGCCAGATACCTGTAGCATCCCAACAAGGCATGTGAACCTCTTTCCACTGAGGCTTCCCATCTATTGGTGGCCGAGTCAACTCAATGGCTAGTGGCCTTAAGGTGCCACCTGGGGTTTGGAAGAACACCGTCCTTGATCCGTACAAAGTTGTCCCTTTAATCTCTCTTACTTTGCTCACATATGGTAACAATAGGTCATGGTAATCTAGAATGAATAACTTCTTCTGATGTATGGCCTA